>NC_080670.1:208028079-208153079 GCF_030247195.1 Topomyia yanbarensis | reverse complement strand
AGTATCCAACCTGCATTCGAAGACAGCAGTATCCATGTCAATTTAGAAGACCTTACGCACAACCAAAAAATGATGTTCACCATGATACAGTGTTCGTAAATTTTTTCTGTATTTTTTTTATTTAATTCAAGTTCTTGGTAGAGACAAACATAAACCGTAGAAGCATTACAATTAATTTAATATTGTAGGCTCAATACACGTCGGGAAACAAAACGATAGTTTACGCTAGTGTGTAGAGGCGCGTCAGCCGGTCAAAATATATATAAAACAGCAATGTGCTAGTTTAGTCTGATGTCGCTTCCAACGCATTTTCGTGCAGGTGCATTATTAGCATAAATATGGTGGGGCCTAAAATCCTTTCCACTTGCTTCGTAGTGTGCATCTTGTCGTTTCTTTACAAATTTCATAATATCCTATTAGTTTATTTCTCGAGTGTCCACGTTGGATGTCGCATCTGGAGACAATCCGGATCGGTCGGAAGAAAATTTTAGTTCGTCGTTAGAAGTTACCGGTAGCATGCCAGTAGTGAGTGTAATGTTTGCGGATAACAACTGTTTCTAGCGGTAAAAGTGGTGACAACACAACGACAATCACGCTATGCCATATTATGCAACGCTAATCTGAAGACATCGTGCTGAACAAAAAAGCTGCTCTCGATTGGTTTCAGTACGAACGTTTGCGTGTAGGCGTGGGGCGGATCATCATCGGTCTGACCGGTGGCGACACAAATTTTCGGTTCGAGAACACAAACGCGATACGATACACAGAAGTAGAAAGGGAAAGAAAAAGACGTTCATTAGCCCAAAATTGCACCAGAGACAGTCGCTTCTTGGCGATGTACTTATTCTAGTTTGGGAGAATACTTACTTGCAGTCTTCCTAGGACATTGATTAGAACACCACCGTCGAACATCGGCTGGGAATCGATAGCTGTTATTGCTCGGTTGATCTTTTGAAAGGTTAGGCTCTAGGGTATTAGAAAATGATGTTAGGAAATCTCTTTCGAATACTATTCTGTTGACTTACTTGTAATTTCTCTTGAATTTTAGCTGCTCCTTGGATTTGTTCACCCTCAAAGGTCATGAAAGAATGCTCGACCTGCAAAAAAAAACATTTTCATGATTAAATGATTGTAAAAATATCTATGAATCATCAACCGTTTTTTCATATCTCTGTACTCCTTCACGTAAACAAAAAAAAAAAATAGTTACCGAACCGAACCGCTGCTTAAATGCAGTAGGACGACTCGATTATCTATCGATACTGTGACTTTAAATTACATTCGGGAGAGATAAAATAGACAACAGCTTCACTTGGATAAGCAACTCAATTTTAAATATGGGTGACAGCCGGATGAATACTTTCGTCATTTGAATGTGAGGTTAGGTTCGGTAGCACAGGAATTCCCTATCCGTATCCCAATAGATATTTCAAAAGTTTCTCGATACTTACATTATAGAGAGCAACTAGGTTCGCCCGTGTTGCAGGATTGTCAAACATCCCATAATACTGGGTCACGAAACCGGTGCCGATCTGATCGTACTGCGGATTGAGTGCCATTCCGACGGTGGCTTTATTTGCGTCTTCTTATTCTCGACCGACTCTTCGGAAGGAAAGAATAATGGCCTTTTCTTTCGCTGTGCGTCTGCGGTACACTGCAACAGCCCGAGTTTACCTGCTCAAAAAGCCAGGGGCGATGTGATTTGCTTGCTCGCGATGTCGCCGATACGCGTACGCACCTCCGCCGAAACGAATATTCTTTTGATCCCAAACGAAATGGAGAATCGCAAATTTTCTACCGATCTTTCCTGAACACTGATGAATGTGTGTGCGAAGAATGTAGAAGCAGCAGCGCACTTGTCAAAATCATTTAGCCGCCGCTCGCGGTTGCTGAATATGTTCGTTTCACATCTGTCAGCCAAGTAGGGTGTACTGCCATTTTACCGCACATACACGCTTCTGTAGAATCATCAGATCGTGAGCCATTTTTACATGAAACCTAATTGGCGATTCTATGTTGAAACCGCTCGCAGATAGCGCTGGAAGGAAAGTGTAGCTGATTTTATTTTGTTCTGTCATAGTGCATATCAATAGTAATTCTTCAAAAGGGCTAATGAGACTTTTGTAAACAAACTTATTTCGCTCATTATTCCGCTACCGAGTTGAATTTCATGAAAAATACACATGAATCAACATCTTTATCCTTGGTAGAATCAATTTCAAATGTTTTCTAAGTTGAAATGATAACAAATTAGGAGAAATCAGCAAAACAAAAGTTTGTTTACATATCTTATTAGCCCTATTCAAATGTTGATATGGATATATTTTCTGTAAACATTGGTAAAAAATGACTTTTAAACACCAAATTTGTTGATAATTGTTTATGAAAATGGAGGAAAATCATCATTTTATCAGATGATGAGTAAACATCTTGCGAAAAGAGTGTAAAACATAGTGGTTTCTAATATTATTCGCAGAGCTATATGCGCGCTGTTTCGAAATGTAATTTGTTGAGCACCGTAGCCGCCGCAACAGCATTTCCCGTTCGTCCTAAGTTAAGCTAAACCTTCATGAGATGGTGTAAATTCATGAAACTCTCCAGATCACGCGAGGAAAGAATATATCCGGCTAATAGGAAAGTGTCAGCTTTGTATCATGCACAGCCGATCCTTCTCTCCGATAGTCTTCACTGAATCTCCTACGTAGTTCAAAATATAAAGGAGTTTGACATTGGTGCTGATTGGGTCTCGGTTTCGAGTTGGAACTTTATTTATGGAACGATTTTTTTATAACCACAATAATACCCCGATTACATTTCGAAGAAATGTATGAGTCAAATAGTTGCAAATGGCTGTACTTTCAGAATAATTGCAAATAAAACTAAATTTCTTACTCGTTTCATTCATATTTTGACAGTGGTTAGCTTTTTCCGACAAGATAATGAAGATTTTGTTGTAAGCTACGAGTCACTTACGGGTGAAAAAAAGCAAATTGTATCACTTTGCCAGTTCATGAGCTGAATCATAGGTGTCGCATGACTAATTTTGGTTTTGCCGCAAATCGCCAATAGGATTTTCCATTGATTGACACCGGTGTAGTGGAGCGCACTGAAACTGCACCGTTTTTGCACTTTCTAGCAGAAGTGCAGAAAACTGGGTATGTTCCATTGACACTTCTGCTAGAAAGTGCAAAACCAGTGCACTCCACTACACCGGTGTCAATCAATCGAAAACCACATAAGACAAGACGTGACAATCGGCTTCTTATTTTTCCCTCGACATTCTTTTCGCACATTTCAACCAGCCGAAATCTTCCGAACAGTGTTGCTAATTTTATTAATGAAAATGGAGTCTTGTTATTTTATGACAGAAATATTGTCCGTACTTTTCCAAAGGAGACGCGACGATTATTTTTCGTCGCAGCAAGATTCGTAGCGCTATTCGGCGCACGATTCGTCGCAATGTATTTCTTATGGGATGAATGACACTTTAATAAAAGGTGGTGCGATTTCGTGTAAAAACCTTACTGTAAATAAAGCATACGAAAACCTGAAACTTTAGAAGCACAGTTTTCAGTTAGTTTTATTGACAAATTCAGTTAAAGTAAATAATTAGCACACATTCAACTTGAGTAATATACATTTTTCGACGTTTTTGAGCATTTATTATCAAATGCGCCTATTTAATTAGTTGCATCAAAATGATTGAATGGTTCTTTTCCAATGAAACGTATAATATTTTGTATCTTGAACCCAATATATTGATGAAGGGCACCGTTTTTCCATGTAATGTGCGTTTATTAAGGTTTGATGAAGATATTATTTAAAAAAAATTTAGATTATGATGCGGTTTTTGTCTTATTTTTTTTTTAAAGTTAATCAACCACGTACACGGTAAATACATGATAAATACTTATTTCACTTTGCTGCACAATTTCTGTTCAATTTAGTCATTTTTACTTTTTTACCGGTAATAATTTTATTTGTCAAAAGTAATGACAATCTTTCCTATAAATATAGCAACATTGCCAAACATCATTTCGCTATCCCTGCAGTAACATTGCGTACAGTGCAAAAAGTCTGGATCAACCAATCAGGAGCAGGACCATTCTGACGTAAAATTGGAACAAAAACGGCCCCCCTTATTGTCACGTCTTGCCTTAGCATGAAACCAATTATTGTCGTGCTTAAAATAAAATCTCACATTGCACGCGTCTTAAAGGCACATCAAATATAGTCGCAGTTGCTCCGCAAGACGATTTCAGTGGAGCCACTAACCAATGAGACAGTCGAACATAAGCGAACTATCCAGCTTTTTACGTGCCATAATGGTGGTCTAAATTGTTTAGTTCGTAATATGTTTAATTGGGTCATTAAATGAGAAAAAAAAGTCGTTTTTTATTACTTACATCGATAAAGCTGATTTTCGTGATTGCAACAATATTTTTTTCCAACTCAGGAAACGTGAAAATAATATTAAAATTTAAAATAAAGAAATATGTTGACAGTCTGGATTTGACACTATAGGAAGGGTTTGACATATCGAATTTCACGACAAATGATGCCCTGTCAGAAAAAAATAAGTCAAGTTTTCTCGGTTTTTCCACAGGGTTATTTTTATTTGACATAAACACCATACATTGCATATAGTTTTTTTTCATTTTGGGTGTTGTCCTGATAGGCCAGATGTAAACAACCGCTGTTTTCCTATGTATGGTTGCCAAGTTTACATTAGATTTATTTTAAAAAACAAAAAAATCGTTTTTACGTATTACAACGAATTTTTTTTTGAAATCATGTTATATTATGTATATTGGACCTAAAATTTATCGAATGGAACGGAAAACTATATATAGCTTAATGACCCAATTGTCCTTTTTTTGGCAATGAATAAACATCCAACGAATTGGACTAACGTAGAATGACTTCCTCTTGCTGGGCGCTTGACGTAAACGATTATTGTCAAAAAAGGCAATTAAACGTATTGCGAATTAAACAATTTAACCGCCATTATGGCACGTAAAAAGCTGGATAGGAGTGATAAGCAGTCTCTATTGAAAATTAGTGTAGAAGGTATTCTCTTGCTTTGTTTGTTTATTTTTATGCCACCTGTGTGCTTTCCGAAAGCTTCAAGGCATAAGCTTCCTATGAATTTATATAGGCGGCTGTCATGCGCCTATCTGAATTGAGCTTTTATATACTCGTATATCGAGCGACTATCCTGCAAGGCACAAGATTTTTGTTTTTCAGCCACAGCCAGGAAAGTACGGAAAGTTACCTGGTGTTGAAGCTAGTTTACAGTTCGGAAAACGAGTCACAGATTTTGGGTCTCTGTGTATTTTAAATGGAGCTCGGGATTTCAAATCCCGTGACGAGAAATCAGTACACAAAAATGATAATTTTCTTGAAGTGTAAACCCAACCGCGGGATTTTAAAACTCCCCGGGAACAATTCAACACAAATTGTATTTATATTAGCTATTGTATTTTTCTAGCAAACATCAGAATGCAAAGGACTGCTACACATACCATACGCATTCCAAATTTTCGTAACATCTATCCTTTACCACTGCAAGCTGATTTCCAAACCAGAGATCTCCGGCCCTTCTTCACTTCTATAGACGCTTCGACAAAGGCAGACTTACTAGCTGCAGGAATGACAGATTTGCTCCAACATCACGCTCCTGAGCGCACAATCGCTTTCCGAGTTAAACGCACACCCTGGATTTCGGAAGGCATCGAGCGTACTGTTGCGCTAAGAGACCTGGCCTACATACTCTACTCACGCAATCCAAACAGAGCCAGAGGAGACGATCAGTGGTTAGACTATGTTCGAAAGCGAGATAGTGCAAATTCCCTCATTTTCACCGCCAAATAACGCTACGCTGAACAACGTTTTGATCGTAGTCTTCCAGCGAAAAAGTTATGGAACAACCTAAGAAGAGAAGGTGTTCACAACACAACACGAAAAAATACACTTGCCGAAGGCAGCGATGGACAAGTTGAACTGCTTCTTTACACAGAAAAAATATTGGTAAAAGTAAGAGTGTTCCGCTCTTAGCAAAAAACAATAAACGCCTACTATCAGGTTCAAAATAAAACTTTTAAATTAATAAAGAGTAATAATCAAAATAAAAGTTTTCCTTTTAAGCTAGTGAAGAATAGTAATCAAAATAAAAATTTTATTTTCAAATTAACAGTATGCGTTGGTTGTTTTTTGCTAAGAGTAAAGAACTCTTATTTTTACCAACATTTTTTCTCTGTGTGTAGCAACGGTCATCGCGAGCGTCAAAATACAAACCAGACTAGGATTTCTAGCGCACCTCTTCATCGAGCAGCCGCCAACATAAATGCAACCGAAGTCAATTTCCGCCACACAACCAGCGAGGAAATTTGTCGGAAAATCCATGATATTCACACGAACGCTATCGGCCAGAATGAGATCCCCATTTCTTTCATTAAATTGCTTCGCCCACTTTAGCCCCTGTTTAACTCGATTATAAAAAATAAATCCTTTCCGCTAAACTGGAAGAAAGCGATCATAACCCCCATACCAAAGCAGCCTAATCCCACTCAACTCAAAGATTTCCGACCAATCAGTGTTCTACCTGCGATTTCAAAAGTGCTCGAGAAAATACTGCTTTCTCAAATCACAGAACATCTAGATAATCCAGATGCACCCCTGCTAACAAAGCACCAATCCGGATACAGGAAAAGACATAGTACAACAACCGCTCTGACTAAGGGAGGATGTGTACACGCATCTTGAAAACGACCACTGTACTGTCATGGTTCTTTTGGACTTCTCTCTTGCTTTGAATTGCGTAAAACACCAAACTCAGAGAACCAAGCTTCGGAACGAGTTCCTCTTTTCTCAGACGCCATGCGACCTGCTATCATCATTCCTGGATTGCATAAAGCACAGTACGCCTAGGAAATGCACTATCCCACTGTTTCTCACACTTGGCTGCAGAGACGCTATTATGCCAGATTTATCTGGCACAGCTAGAGGTTTTGACAGCTTCCAGATAAAAAGACAAATCTCATTCTGCCAGATTTTTAAGTTTTAGAAGCTGCTACATACACGTTTTGGAAATTTGAGTAATAATGTACCAAATTTAACAAAAATCGATTGATGTTATATGAAAACTAAAATGTATGCCATATTTCGATGACTTTGAGGTTGCTATCAAGTGCCAGATTTTGCCAGACATTTTTAGTTGAACTGCCAGTTTTTTTTTTTGAAAAATAGTGGCGACCCTGCTTGACAAAGCAACAAGCTCCATAAGTTCCAATACGTTGATGTGAGTCAAATTCTTCCATCGGCTCTGGCAATTATCGCTACAACTTAGCTTCCCTAACGCTCATAAGCTGATCTACCGCACATGCCTCCACGTCTCCAGGAAAACCAAGCACATCGCTTTCAAATGCTTTGGCACTGCACTGAGATTGTGGCATGAACATTAAATTGAACATTGAACTGTGGAATCCGTCTCGTCATTATATCACGAAGAACAAAAATCCACGATCGAACAAATCTATTAATACGTTACAACACTAGCTCCACCACACCATTAGCTTATCCCGACTACCCGTTAAACCCATTTCGGAATCCTGAATGGATTCAGTATGGATTCCAACTCAAAAGTTCCAACCGATTCTGACTCAATCGGCTGATGCATTTGAGCTGGAATCCATACCGAATCCACTCAGAATCCCGAAATGGTTTGACTAGGTATAGAGGTATAATTATGTCGGCCATTTTTGAATGTATATGTGAGCCGCTGTCAATTCATTTGAACTCGCCCATCAAACGAAATGACGAGTTGAACGTCTGTTCTCTGCAATTATAGGAACCATCTCTGAAAGAATCAAATAATATAATATTATCCACTTTGTCCTTGTTTGATCTTCAGCCTTAGAACGAACCCAGGTTAATAACTTCAAATAAAAATTTTAATGGAACAGAGTTGGGTTCTCGTACCAAACACTCGAAGGTAACAGTTTTCAAAAGGTGTTTGCTTGATCGTGTCACTTCTAGAAGAGTTCAGAAAGGAGGCTTAAAAGTAAATGCTGCGATAAATTCACGTCAAAATAGGAATTCGAGATTTCGCACACCATTGGCACGAAAAATATTTTTAGTATATTATTGAATAGGCGTCCCGAATAGAAATGTACAGTAACAAAATCTTGATTTTCACTGTGACTGTACAGTATTTTTGCAATAATTTACAGTAAGTTTTAGTGTTATGCTACAATACAAAAACAATAAACTTTAAAGTTTTTACAGTAAATTTCAATGTAAAATAGACTTTTATTGTGAAAAAGGGGGATGCTTATGTATCTTAACATTAAAAAAATCAGTTTTTCTCCATACATTTTTTTATCGAAAACAGTAAAATTTAATGTGAATGCACTGTATCAGTTTTTTGCTAAACAATGAAATTTATTGTTACATGAAATTTTATTGTAAATCTACTGTGAGAACTTGGCATCGAACAATGTTGAAACAGTAATAACTATAACATTTATTGTTTTATGATTGTTTGTAGGGTAAATGCTATTGTAAAATTCTATCCGGGGTTGCTTCAAACAAAATTTTTGATGGAACAGAGTTGTGTTCTCGTACCCTCGAAGGTAACAGTTCAAAAGGCGTTTTCTTGGTCGTTTTTGACGGGTGTCGATGCTAGAAGAGCTTAGAAAGAAGTCTTAAAATTAAATGTTGCGATAAATTCACTTCAAAATAAGAATTCGAGATTTCGCACCATTTGCACGAAAAATATTTTGAGTAAATTTGAATAAGCGTGTTCGACTCACTAAAACAAGCCCTTTTGAAATGTTATGCTGCCCAAATCTATTTTACTGAACTAGGCCACCTTTGTAAGGTTTCACACTGTTTTCATTTCGTTCAATCTTGTTTTTGAAGTTTCGTTTTCCCAAGCTCCTAAATAAGGCTTTCTGAAGTAATTGACCTGTACACTTTTCGCGTATTTAAAAATGAGCAACAGTTTCCCATATCAAAACTCAGTTCAAAATGGACACAACTCCTCAGTGCGTGATAGCATTCCATATACCAGACGCCAGCAGGACGACGGTACAACCGAAGCCGACGCGGTCAATCAGCGCTTTCTCGAACGGGTCGCTCCAGCGGAACTAGCTCACTGCCTCTCGTGTGCGGCTGATTTTCCCAAAGAAACCATTTCCGACGTTATCAAACACTACTCGGACCAGGTTCATGCTCAATTCTACAGCGCTTGTCTGTACTGCAAGGGTAAAATCCACCGTTATCGAGATAGTAAGGGAGTGCAGTACTACCACGATTGCTATCGGTCTACGAAGCAGCTGGATCAGTGAGTCGTGACGGATGCTTACGTCTGAATGCGTTACGGTTCGACGGTCACCGTTTTTATCATTTTTGTGTATGCTTACCTCTAAACCCAGTGAAGCTCACATTCCAAAGAGTAGTGTTAAAAATTTAGAGTAAGTTGAGTTTTTGCCAGTGAAGACTGAAAAATTTAAGTTAATTAAAATTAAAGTTCAACCGTAAACGATTCCAAATATTTTCGTCTCCCCGCGTACAATGTATACATGTTGATGTCACCAATTGTTGACAATAAAAAGCGTTTTTCTTCGGATTGAAACATTTATTTTATTTCACACAAAGCTGAACGAAGATAAGCAAACCAATTCTTTGTTAGAAACCTCCATTTATTGTATGTTGAAACAATCAGCTTCTCTTTTAAACTGCGGCTTCTAAATGAACTTATGTTTAATAAAAAATGCAACGTTTGTCATTTCAACGAAGATATTCAGTTTCATGAGATGTCTATATATACAATGGCCCTCAAAAAATCTGCATTGTTTTACCATGAATGCAAAATAAACATACCCAATGATAAGTGCCACAGCTTTAGAGATTTCCATGATTGTTCTCTTAAAAATAATCACATGATCAACGGCATAACTGTTTAAGTAAACGATTAGACTACAATACATAATAGGATTGTCAAGAAATAACTTAAAGATCATCTTCCTCTTCGCTGACCACCTCCGGAACTACACCACTATCGTCCACATGATTGGGATCAGCCTTTCCCTCTTCCTGCTTTTCCGCTTCGCCCTCCTGTAGCATTTCGGTCAGAACCTCAACCAGATTGCGAGCCTCTTCGAGCATTTCTCGGGACAGATTCAATTCTTCCTCCAGCGTTCCAACCTTCTCGTGAAGTTCCATGTTCTCCGCAAGAGATTCTTCCAAGGCCTGGCGACGTCTCTCGGCCAGTATTTGCCAGTAGGCCTCACTCGGCCCTTCGAGTGAGGTGAGATCCTCCTCGGTTACAGTGGGCTTTCCACCGGTCACTTTCTTCTCCGGAGATGTTTGGCTGGATTGTGAATGTACGAATTTTTTTCGCTTCTGTTCGATCACTTCCATTGGATCGGTACTGAAACAAGAAAAAAAAACATTAAGATCGGCAACACTGTACCTGGTCAGGCAATCAGCACAGGAATGCCACTTACAGAAGCGTCTTCTTGATCAGTTCTTTTTTGGCCAAGAAAGCCTGTAGCTTCGTAGGTTTTCCAACATTTTCTTTGTTCATTTTTGATACGTTTTGAACTTCCTTCAGCGACTTCCGGGCGATTTTCTGGTGCTCCTGGAAAGGTGTAAAGGCATTCAAACAAAAAATGTTAGCGGATGCATAACCTAACAAAACGATTATTTTCTACGGCTTTACTCACTACCTCCTGTTCCGCCACGGATTCCACAGGAATTAGTATGCTAACAGCTTCACCGGACATCGTTGCAAAATGGAAATGTTATTGATAAACTTTTCTTTAATTTATTTTGTATTAAAAATTAGCTTCCTCGCTGACATTCGAAAATTTGCGCCGAAACTCTTTCACTACTGTTCTAAACGTTTCCAAAATAACGACTCGTTAATTACGCAGGGGTGGATTTCATACTAATGTATGTACTAAACTGGTATAATGATATTTAAGAATACTTTTTCAAAAGAGCATCAGTCTCGAGCGATAAAAATGGCGATGAAATCATTGCTAATGAACACGGTAAAAAAACTTTACCCATTTTATGTATTCAAATTGCCCATTTTCGGAAGTTATTCGAGCTGTCAAAAAATGGGTATTTTTTGTTTCTAACAATGAGTACTTTTTATCCATTTCGCAACTACTCGATGAGGTAATGTCAATGGGTATATTGATCTTGATAATGGGTGAAAAATCCTTAAGCATTATTTCAAGCGAGTTAACCTGCAAACTAAGGATCGTAGTGGAACCTGCAATCCGAAAACAACGTCTGTTTGGACTACTGAGGATGTTGAAAATATGCGCCAGCTCGGCATTTTTAGAGCAGCCAAAAAATCCAGCCATCAAAAATATATCCAGTTGGCGGTTTTATTTTGTTAAGTAGTTTTAGAATAGGATTTCTATCTAGATTCCTATATTTTATAAGGAAACAATAATGTGAAATGAATGTTATTTTATGTTTTTTTTAATTCAGAAATAATTCTATTGACAGTATTTTTCATTCTGACGCGAATTTCATGAATGGGTTTTTTTTACGCATTTTGTTGTAACAGTTCTGCGAAAGATAATGGGTGAAACATACCCAGACTGACGTACAAGGTCTGTACTCATTTATGGGTACAAACGCTTCACCCATTTAATGGGTTATTCCACTTTTATTGAAAATGCGTATTTTCTACGCATTAATGGGTATTTGATTTTATCAGTGAAGGTTTGCAACCGTTTAAAAACGGCCGACAAAGTCTGTTGAAATCGGTCTATTTCAACCAATTAAATCGGTTCATCAGTTGGTAGTTTAAAACTGGAGCCTGATTCATACGTCGTATTAAACAAGGTTTCTGTATTCCTCTTATATATGCTATTAGTCGGTCAGCCTTCTTAGGTTTCTTGCTCAATAAGTGGACGGTTGTGTAGCGACTGTAATCGTTGCCCGAATAGAAATGTAACAACAGTATTACAGCATTTTTTATTGTTACATTACAACGAAAAACAATGTTATTCTGGAAAATTTACAATAAAATCACATTTGTTGTTTCTACATTCAATTTCATTGTAAACTCGATTTTTACATGAAAAAAGGGGTCGTTAAGGGATGTAACAATGAAAAAATTGATATTTTCCCATACATTCTGAAATCAAAAACATCGATTTACAAGTTTTTCCGTTATAGATTTTGGAGGCATGAAGGACTGCATCATAAGTACAGTCGTGATTCGCTGGTTGGGCCACCACTCTGTCCAACTAACGAATTTGATTCGTTGGTTGGACCGACTGACAGATGTCAAAAACTCTCCGAAGGAGACGTTAGTAGTATAATTGCATCTATTAACATCTCTAATAATTGTCAGATTGATTGTTAAAGTAAATTTTTTTTCTGTTCGGGTGGTTACTGTCATTAATTAATGTTTTCCATTCAGAAATGTCGTTTGAGGTTTGCATTTTTCAGAGGCTGCTCCAGCTTTAAATTGCAATCTCCAAGCGACCAAAAAGTTCCTCGATTTCCAACAGGTGTCTTTCAATATCATCTCCCTTTTGAAAGCTTAGGTACAGACTAACAGACATAACACTCCAAAACAATGCTTCGACGGCTTTAACGGCCATTTTTAATATATTCGTAGTTGGGACAATTATGGCGTCACTGACGTTTAAATAGGGTTTTGGTCCTTTTTGTTCATCTCATTCTCATTCCAGTCAGAAAAGCTAATCTCTTTAGCTCAAACTGCTGTCAAGAAAGGTCGATAGGGTCAATCATTGACCGGTTTGTGTATCCAATGTCAATTAAAATTCGCTTCGATGTTATAGAAGTTTGAAAAAGATATTAAAAATTCGATATATGTTATGAAACAGGCGACTCTATACACCAGCTTCGGAAACTTTTTTTCTGCTCAGACGAATGCTTAACAAACGACAAACTTCGAGATCCTTGGTGCCAACCTAGGTGCCAACAATTGTTCCCTGGATATACATACTGTATATGGCATATACCAATATCTATAGTACCAAAACTGCATAGCGCTTAAATTCCAACTCCAACGTTCTGAAATTTCACAACATCAGCAAACAATTATTACATTACACTATTCCAGAAGAAAATATTTTCCCATACACTTGATTTTGATTTGTTCCCAGGGGTATCGAATTGAATTTTGACAGATCAAAACAGTGGCCGTTACAAAAAGCCACACTGTATTTGATACCCATTGAATTTATTGATAAGTATCTCATTCTTTTTTTTTGTTCCCACTCGATTCTTTGACATGCTCCTAAGTTTTTTTCGGCTCAAAACCAATATTCGTGCGAAAACTATTCGTGTGATGATCAATTTAAATTTCGCTATTTTTGTTATTTTCCAGTGATAACCACAATACCTCGGAAAATGTCGCAAACAGTATGTGGCTCAATGGTTCAATTCTCGACAGACAAAACCAAATGTCGAAATTCACTTTTGGGGACAAATTCATAGCAATAAACGGAAGAGTAAACTTTTCTCTTTTATTTTCTATCAACGGTTGTGTTAGGCGATTAACGGTTCGTCTGGAATCCCCCCTCCCCCAACGTGAATTTTGACAGTTGGCTTTTGAGCCCTATAATCTGGTTGCAGTTGAAAATCGAAAAATTGACTTGCGCCTTTCGTTTTTTCCCTATTTGTAGAGTGAGCAACTAAAGCTAATCTTGTATACATGTTAAAGAACCAACTTGTGCATCATCTACACCAGTTGCGCTTTAGCTTCGCACGCTGAAAATAGGAGACAAATCGAAAGGCGCAAGTTTACTATTTCGATTTTCAACTGCAACCAGAATATGTTTGTCGAGAATTGATTCCCAATCCTAAAAGAAATAGAATGTACCCTATATTCAGTCCTGTTTCATTAGCGTGTACACGCAATCGTAAAATAACCTACATAATAAGTTCTTTTAACTTAAATTTAGGTACTTTTGAGCTGTGCGTCGCTTTCGCACTTATTAGTGTTGTCAAAAACAAAACGAGAGATTCGACTCAGTCGAGGTCTTCCGTGCAGTAAGGTACTTTTAAGTTGTTTGGGGTATACTCAAAATTAGGTAAATTCAACTTAAATTTAAGTAAATTCAAGGTTGAGTTATTATTTTTGCCGTAGTTAAATGGAAACTATACCTTCAACACGGTTTACCTAATTTTACCTTCCTACACGATACCACGAGATTGAGTCAAAAGTACTGAATTTTATGTAGTTTTTCGGTGGCGTGTAGACAAACAGCACTGGTCTAAAAACAAAGCCTTGCTTTAGTACAACAAACTGTCACCAACACAACCAATACACACTGTCGTCGCGTTGATCGGCTCGATTGCACTAACACACACATACGCAACACGTCCATAGTTTCGCGTTTCACCGCGCCGAGAGTGTTGCAGCGTTCGCAAGCAAAGGAAAAAGGCGAAATTACACCCGGAACAGCAGCAAAATTGACATCCAATACCGGACAAATCAGCCAGAACCAGTAATAGTTCCGGATTTGTTCCTATTAAAAAGACTGCTCTTTGCGAAGGTAAGCTTTTCGTCGTCTCGTGCTAGACATAATCATCCCCCCTTGCCGTGAGAGCTTTATGTCTGAAGGGTAAAAATGGAAGTGCCGCAATTGAGACGATTAACCGCAATATAAGGATGTACGTTTTCGTTCTCTTTTCAGATAACTTATTTCATAGACACGAGATCCCCTTTAGATCGAAACCTTTTCTTTTTAAGCAGGAAATAGACTACAATGTCCGGAATAGCGATTGCGCGTCTTGGCGAGGAAAGGAAAGCATGGCGTAAAGATCATCCCTTTGTAAGTTTTTCATTTTCTTTTTTCTTACTGCTCCCAATTGTGGGGGGCTGACACTTCTCAACCTGGAAGCGTATGACAGTGAACGGGTCTTGTTTTTGGTATCGTTGTGTGCGTGCAAACAATCGAAAATGTGTCCGATTTGGGAGACGTCTTAAAAAGACGTAATCAATTGTTTTCTGGCTTATGTTTTTCCACCACCCTCTTTACGTCTGTGGAATTTGGTTGAAAGTTTCAGTCACACGCAATAGAATTTAATTAGTATGAATCAAATGATTGAATCAGATATTGATGGATTTTTCGCTGTTTAGGGGTTTGTGGCACGCCCGGTTAAAAACGCTGACGGAACACTGAATCTTATGACGTGGGAGTGCGCAATTCCCGGAAAGAAAGGAGTAAGTACTAGTTCTGCTTTTATTCATATTTTGACAGATATTTGATAAATTCGTATAAAAAATAACATCAATTCATCGTTTCCAGACCCCATGGGAGGGAGGTCTGTACAAGCTGCGAATGATCTTCAAGGACGACTACCCGACCAGTCCACCGAAGTGCAAGTTCGAACCGCCGCTGTTCCACCCGAACGTGTATCCCTCCGGGACCGTGTGTCTTTCGCTGCTGGACGAGGAAAAGGACTGGCGTCCGGCAATTACGATCAAGCAAATTTTGCTTGGTATCCAGGATTTGTTGAACGAACCGAACATCAAGGATCCGGCGCAGGCTGAAGCGTACACTATCTACTGGTGAGTCACGTCATCGTTGATAGGTCTGTTTGACGCAAATTTAACTTATATTCTATTGATATTTCAGTCAAAATCGTCTCGAGTATGAGAAACGTGTCCGGGCTCAGGCTAGAGCTATGGCAGCCGCTGAGTGAACAGTACCCAACGTAGGAACGTTTACGGATGTGAAATCGACAGTAAAGTAACACTATCTCTTAACCACGCAAATCGGATTATTCAGAAAGGCTGAGCGGATGATAGTAGAAAGTGGAGGAAAGAAAACAAAATTAAACAAGATAAAGAGAGCGGAAACTGATGTGTCCTAATTTAAGCGAATACAACCATTACAACATAATATGATAATCTTTCCACTTTTCAACACAAAAAGAGCAGATCAAGTTTTGCGAGCCTAGTTTTAAGCCATTTTTATTTAAATTCGGAAAACGAAATGATCAGGGTCAATAAACCGGAAGCTAAATCTATGGAATTGTTTTCAAATCGTTGCTTTTTATCTTCCCGGAAATTGTAAGGGTATTTGTCTATCTTCCTGTCTATTAAAGAATTCCTAGTGGATTTCTAGGTTTACGATCTTGAACCAATCAAGTCTCTACACCGACTGGCAGCTCTAAGACGATTTCGCCCTAAAATCCCTACTTGTCTAAGCTGGACAAATGGCACCTTCTCATGGCTTTCTCTAATTAACTTTGAACACCAAGCATAGTTACATCTAGTCAATAGATAAAATACTTTTATTTAATGAACCTGTCACAGCCTGCCCGCTGAACACAAGCTCAGTGAAAATGCAGCTCACTCATGCTCGCTCTCCGACTGACAGTGTTTGCCCTCGCAGAACTCCTCCCGCACGGCTCGTTCCATCAAACCCGAATTGTACTTCACACACAGGACCTCATCGCTGAGGGAAGCATCCGTCGTGTTGAAGCTACTACCAATGTGGGTAAAATCTTCCTCGCTGGCGCAATGCGTGGCCGCCGGGGCAAAAACCGCAACCGCCAACGGCCACAACCGTGCGTCGTGCATTTTCTTCTGCAGCCAGTATTTGATGATGTCAAACTCCTGATCGTCAGCATCCCACCGTTCCTGGTGCTGAATCTCGCGGATGACCTGCTCCATCGAGGTATCGGATGAACCCTCGCCCAGCATCTCCGTCAGGTAGGCGTTCATGCTGAAGGTTGATGCAGATGAAGAACCTTCCGTCGACGGCGTGGGGGTCGCCTTTGTGTCCGCCGGGGTGTTTTCCGACATGTTGTAGATTGACATAAGGAATGCCTAAAACGATCAGATTTGTTTTGATATTTGAAATTCTAACCTACTACTTGTAAACTCACAATTATCTTCTCTTTCTCTGTTACGCTGAACAGTTTCGACCCTCGAAAGTTAAGCCTCGGATCGAGATATAGGGCTGCCCGGTAGGGAGCTGCTTTTTCCAGCTCCTTCTGTTGATGTTCCATTGCCTCCAGTAGATGTTTTGCAAAGCGATTCACTCTCAGCGAGCGAATTCTTCCAAAAGCGAGCAACCACTGGAGATGAAACTCACTCAAACTGCAGTTAGTTGAACGGATGGCGCAGTCGTAAAGCGGTTCGTATGCGCTTGTGTACTCTTCAATAAAATCCCAGTGCATGTACAGAGCAAACTCGGGGTAGTCTGCCGTCAGTTGCTCCAATACCGGTCGACCTTCTTTCATGGCTTTCATCATGAAGTACACTCCAAAACCGTAGTGGTTCTTATCCGGAACTGGCGGATAATTCACTTCATTCATCTGAAAAAATACGTCATATTCTGGATTCTGGAAACGTTTCACCATATCGACCAGCTCGCCGATGGTATCCGCAAAGTCCTTGGTGGCACTGGTTGCCACTAGGCTAAGCATTTGCCGACCACACGGAAGCACCGAAACATCCTCCAGCGAGGCAGCGTACTGATCGAATATACTGTGCACCGAGTTGTCCGGGGTTTCCTCCAGCTGCAACGATTCAGCCACTCCGAACTCAACACCACCGAAATCGATCGGATCGTAGTCAATGGCGACGGTGTAGATTTGCCACTGTTCCAGATTGAATTTTGATTTGATTTTTTCGACTTTTTCCGCCAAATCGTTGGAGGTACTACCCTGCGGCAAGTGGATCATTCCTGTGGGTGAAGAAAGTGGTTAGAATTGGCGGGTTGGTCAAGATTAACATTTTTTTAAATATCGATTTTGAGAAACAAAATATTCGTCCTTCTTTGAAGCAAAAAAACTGCGGCAATGAGCAACAATCCGTTGCTATGCCGGTGCCATAGCAACCATAGTTTGTTAGGACCCACTGAGCAAGATCCTAGCATGCGTACGAAAATGAACTTACCAAGCATGCGTTTCGAGAACTGACAGTTTCGTATGTACTGACACTTGACGCAAACGGCACTCTGACCGTTCTGTTCAATTTTCACATTCAGCTGGAGCGCAATAAACCGACCGCAAAGCTCCTCCACCATCACTGTCTGCATCCGTTCCGAGATCAGCCCGACATAGTCCTGCAGTGTGTCCGGTGAGATTGTCATTTTGAACGCTTCACACTGCAACCCGATCAGATCCTGCATGCCGTCCCAGGTGACGCACTCGAACGGCAGATTGTGGTTGGTGATAAGTTTGATCAGACCGCACAGGAATCGAAACTTGCCGAAGCGAACCGTTGCCGTCTCGCCGATATTGTTCGGCGGGCGACGGTTCGGTGTTTTGCGCGTGCAGAACTCCGGTCGACCCTCGGACGTTTCATCGTCGACCAGCAGCTTGTTGTACACCTCCGGGTGGTTGGCTCGGACGTGTCGGAAGAAGTTACCCGGTCGGAACAGACCGGGTGCTTGGGTGTAGTTGCAGTTATCCGCTGCATCACATCTGGTTCCACGTTCCGTTTGCTTCACGATTACCAGTATGCGCTCGGACATCGACAGTTTCTTGCGCTTTTTTGTTGGCACGCTGAAACGAATTGAAATTGGGTGTAAAATAATTAATTGCCGATCATCACACACCTTCTCATGATGAACAAGAAATGTTTTTATTTCTCGGAAAGCATAAATCTATTTTTTTCGGCATTCGAAAAATGTTTTTGTTGAAATAAACTCCTGAATAAAGTTGACAGTTTCTCACGCGGATAGGAATATTTCGCGAGTATTTTTCGCCATCGTCATGGCGATTGTGAGATAATTACAAACAATATGAATCAAAACGTACATATCCGTGAGCGGTTCATACTCAAAACACGATTGATTGAACCATCGCTAGAATTCATCGCTGCGAGTGTTCATTGCTCAAGTTCATTCTTACTCGCGATGAGAAATTTCTCTCCTGCATTTTTTAATGAATGAGAAACAAATCTTGTGTACTAATAGCATGCCACAATTTTTGCTTCTTAAATTGATATTCGCTGTTTAATCTAACTAGTCCCTTACCTTGGGTTGGGCAGAAGGTAATTACGCTTCGCCTGAACCGGCTTTTCCGTGATGGACGTCCCCGGTGACGGTGTAGCCGGCACAGAACCCGGTGTCGTACTTCTCGGTTCAAAATCCAGCGAAAATACCGGTTTCACGTCGAACTCATCCGAGGACGATCGGCGCATCGGATTGCTGTAATCGGGGGATGTCTTCTTCGACAGGTCTACAAAACAGGAACATGTTTTTGCTTGAAAAGTGAAAACAAGAACATTGTATCCGAACCTACCATTCCTGGCAAACTGTTCGTCTCTTTTCTTAGTCCAACGGTGCTGCAGTGCCTGGCTAAGGTTTTTACGCTTGAGCGCAGCCGAACGATTACTATTTCGAAA
The DNA here is from genome assembly GCF_030247195.1 of Topomyia yanbarensis. NCBI lineage: Eukaryota > Metazoa > Arthropoda > Insecta > Diptera > Culicidae > Topomyia > Topomyia yanbarensis. The sequence continues at coordinate 208,133,704 of NC_080670.1, read as the reverse complement.
AGGCATCGCTCGGAGCGTCCAATTCACTTTTAAACGACAAAAACCAGTGAAACTTTGGAACTTTATCGGAATGTTTATAGAAAACCAAAACAAAAGCTAACCGAACGAAAATGGAAGATTTTTGACAGATGCACGTTAAGTTGCAATTAGGAAGTAAAAGATTAAAAAACCTCAAAGGGGGTCATGAAAATAACACGTCACATGCTAACACCATGGTAAAACTAATTCCGAAACTGGCTCAGAATCCGAAGTGGATTCTAACACCATAACAAATTTCAAAGTTTTTCAAGAAAATATAACTACAAATCCTACTCATCGCTTTTGTCGTTTTTGCTTGAGGCAGATACAGACTCAGTTTCGGGCCTAGGTTAGGCACCATTAAAGTGAGAAACCAAATTCGACGGTACATTGTGTACTAGATATTTTGAAGTTATGGAGGAAAAGGATCCCTTCAGTTCTGCCAATTTTAACAAAGAAATCTAGAGATAGGACTTACTATCGTTGCGTTGCGTAGTGACGGCGATTTTGGTGGATCCGACCCATATTCAGTCATGATTCGCCGGTTGGGCCACAGCCTCTGTCCAACTAGTTTACAGTTCGGAAAACGTGTCACGGGATTTGGGTCTCTGTGTATTTTAAATGGAGCTCGGGATTTCAAATTCCGTGACGGGAAATGAGTTGACACAAAAATGAAAGTTTTCCTGAAGTGTAAACCCAACCACGGAAAATAAAAACTCCGCGCAGAAATCCGGCCGGGAACAATTCAACACAAATTGTTTCCAACGGGGAAAATTGTATTTTTATAAGATTTGCAATTCGCTGCAAGTTTGATACTGTTTGTATTTTTAAGAAGTAACAGAATTTTTGGTTTGACAGTTTCGAGATATCTCGGCGCGAAATTTTCCCTGATCAAATTCCAACGCAAATCACGTGTGAAATCCCGTGATCCATTTTGTAAGTAGTGGTTAGTCCACTAGTCGGGTTCTTGTTTGCATTCTTGTTTCTTTTCAGGGCGGCCTAGGTGCTTCTACCAAGACTTTCGGATTTTCGTTACACAACACAACAAAAAAGGGAAACAAACAAAATCAATTACAATTTACCGACTTTATTGTCCACTTCACTGCTGCTGCTGGTGACTCACTGTTGCGGGCGGAATGGCGGGTGGTTTCCTCCGACCGGCCGGGACAACAACGGCCGCGTTCTCCTTTGGTCGTTGGCTGCTCCGGCAGCGGACCTTGACAATTAGCTAGGGAGGGGAGCTTGGGTCATTTGTTGGAACCTCCCTAGCGACGTTGGTGACAAATCACCGGATTCACTTGCTCCCCGCAAAGAATCCCGGAAGACACCCCAGTGTTCTTCCCAGGTGGAGCCGTTGTCCTACCTGCCTTCCTCTCCTTGACTGTTAGCTGTAGAGGAGAGCAACGCTCGTTCGATTTATCCTATACAGCGAGAGAGGCGGGTGCGTCAGATCCTAGGGGCAGATCAAGTGTGATGCATTTTTAAAAATCAGCTAAATTAAATGCATTTCTTTCCATCAAAATAGAAATTCATAATATATTTTGCGTTGCGTGCAATGTTGTTTGCGTTGCGTGTAAGACGTCAAAACCCTACAGAAAACTAGCCCTACATTTAACAAAACGTCGAACAAAGTGGATCAGCGTAGGACGTTTGTTAAACAAACTTTTCTGTGAGGGAGTGCAAAGCTGATGCAAAAATGGAAATTAAATGCATTTTTTCTAATTTGATGCAAATTTGTTATACATTCTTAGAGTGATCTGTCAACTATTAATTTTTGCGAGTGTTTTCACGCCTAGATCCGTTGGCACCCTCTCATTCTGTTGTTACCAACAGAAGGCTGATAGCACCCAGTCGTGGCTACTCGCCGGTCTATGGAACAAATGTCATCAGTAGACTTAGACTCGGGTGGAAGCATCAGATAGGAGACTATGTCATCTGCCCGTTTGACGACCAACAATTCGAAAGATTGGACTTGCTATGAGGTTTGAAAAGTTTATCTGTTAATGTTTATGAGCAATAGTGAGTGGTTTTGTTAGGACTGGTACGGAGTGGTAGAGAGCGAACAAAATGGCGGATTTCAAGGCTCTGACGTTCGATTTATTAAACAATCGGACTTGGAGCAGATGGAAGTTTCGCATTGTAATGTTGGTCACGCGAGAAGGCTTTTGACACGTAATAACCGAACCAAAGTCGCAGCCAGTGAATGTTCGCAGAGAACTTGTTTCCCGAAAAACATTTGAAAGAAAATAAGTTGAAAATCACCATCGCATACAGGTTAGCATGCATGAATTACCATTGCATCCAAGTTTGCACGGAATGCCCGTATGACGTTTGCTGGCCGATCGTAGCGCCGGCTAGTGTCAAGTTGCTAGTTGCTGGTGGCATTTTAAAACGATAGTTTTATTTCTTACACACATTGAAAACTTTACTTGTATGTCAGTTCTCAGTGATAAAAGGTTAATCAGAAATCTGGGGCTTTGTATTGGTTGTATGTATGTATCATGAAAAATCTACAATTACGACGTAAGCGGCACTGCCGGATAAGTTGTGGAGCATGAATCTTCCTGAAGGCGGTAACGTCGAAAGTCATACGATAGCTGGAAGAAATTTACGATAGACTCGCTGTCGCTGAACAAGTTCTATGCGAATCGTTCAAAATTGTGTTACTGCTCAGAGAAGCTTGCCAGAATCATATCAAGAACTGGCGACCTTGTTACAGAACCAGCTGGAAGCAGATACGACCCTGGAGACAGTGATAGTTCTTGGGAAATATTAGCAATCTAGATTAATAAGGGAAATGTTGAAGCAACTGTCATGAAAAGTGCAATGAAAAAGAAGTTCTGGGAAAGTGTGCTACCAGAGACTAATCGAGACTACCAATTTACGAAGAAATAATCAAAATTAAGTGGTACACGGTTCCTTCAATTTCGCCAATATAACGATCTCCCTTTTTTTCAGGCTTGTAAAGTTGGTAGCAGTCATTTGGATCCTTTCTTATGCCATTTAGTATCCCTTCCTCGTTGAGCTCTCGACTAGTTCGCGAATTACTCGGTATAGTCTCCGACGATGGACCTAGCTTACTCCGACGGAGAACTCTACGGCAAGAGAAGTTCTCCCGAAATCGAGCCAACCAGCCAGGTTCCGAGGTCGCTCCGGTGATTCGTCGCGATCAACACTAATTTAGTCCCTGACGGCGAATTTTGCTTATGCCGACGGATAGTTCCCCGACGACACCGATTCTTCTTCTGGTTTCGCTATATTTCTCTCGAATCTACTGGTAGGGTGCCGTGAGCAGTCCGGCGATTGCGGGTGGAGCGTGGTGTATGGTTCACTGGCGCCCGACGACTCATACCCGGTGCTCTGTCGCAGTCTACTCGAATAATTCCCAGCGGTAGAACTAGCCTACTCCGGCAGAGTTTCCCGGCGGTGATTGATCTCCCGAAACCGTTGCTCGCTGTTCATCACGCCATCATAATCCGCGTTACCACTCTGTTGACCGCGTTCCACGTGATTACGTCACTGATCCTGGTTGATGTCCGACCCTCTCGTTTCAAGCATCTCCCTGCGTATCGTTTCGAACCTCGGGAATTCGATGTTCTTACACTCCGGGCACAATGGTGACGTTGCGTGTCCGATCCGATGAAGACACTTCCTCCGCCAAGGTGATGCAGATGAGGATCATCTCGGCGAGATAGTTTTCAGCGTTGCTCCCCAGGCCGCAACCTCATATCACAGTATCGATGGCGTAACACTAACTAGCAGACGTCTCGTGCTGTTTCTCGGACCTCCGACGTTTGGCATGATCCTCGATATCACGTTCGCTGCCTTCGCCGATCTTTCACAGGTGTAGTCTAGGTGGTTGTTGAAGTTCAACTGGTCGTCGGTTAGTTTTCCGAATTTGCTGAGTGTATCCAGCAGACAGCACCATCCTGAACACGCCAGGATACACCAGGATCACAGCTTTCAGAGCCACCTTTGGTATTCCATCCGGACCGGGGGCTGGACGCCGCCAACTGCGTGGCTCCACTTTTCGTGGCATTGTAGCGTCACTAGTCGTCACAATCCTTCTTGTTAGATCAACCGCATAAACATTCTCGGTCTCGCTGTCCGGCCGAAGTGCCTCAACCAAGAGGTCTTCCACTTTGGCTCGCCGGTCCTTTTCCGTGCTGCAGTAGAGTTTCCTGGCCGATGTGGTTCCTGCAGGATATATCCTCTTGTATTGGTTACTGTACTGCCCACTTCACAGCTCAGGCAAGGAAACCACCACCAATGACTATCGGCTTCTGGCCGATTAACTGTTAACTGTTCCGACATTAGGATGGACTACTTCTACCTTGTAGATGTGCGCAACAGCCGTTGGTTTTTGGCGATCACGAATTTTCTGGAGTTAACTCGGAGCCTAGCTTGATCCATGAAATGGCTCGATCTTTCATCCATTTAGTTCCCGACATTACTCTTGTTTTCCCAAGTTTCCTCCATCTATTACGCTATATAGATCCTCTAGATATCAATGTCGTCGGCCAAGCCAAGGGAAGCCAAGAAGCTGGACGGACTTCCTGAAGGTCGTGCCACTCGTGTCTATCCCCGCTCTCCTTATTACACCTTCTAACGCAACGTTGAACAGCAGGCACGATAGATCATCACCTTGGCGTAACCCTCTTCGAGATTCAAAGGGACTCGAGTGTCCCCGATACTCGAACAACGCACATCACCCGATCCATCGTCTCATTGACTAATTGTATTAGTTTATCCGGAAAACCGTACTCGTGCATTATCTGCCATAGCTGATCTCGATCGATTGTGTCATATGGCGATTTGAAATCGATGAACAAATGATGTGTGGATACGTTGTATTCGCGGCACTTCTGCAGAACCTACCGAATCGCGAATATTTGGTCCGTGGTGGTACGGGAACCCGTGAATCCCGCTTGGTAGTGCCCCACGAACTGATCCCTTTCAAATGGTGACAATCGACGGCAAAGAATTTGGGAGATGACCTTGTAGGCGGCGCTAAGTAGTGTGATCGCGCGGTAGTTGCAGCAATCCAACTTGTCACCCTTTTTGTAGATTGGACAAACAACACCCTCCATCCACTCCTCCGGAAGAGTCTCCTCCTCCCAGCGCTCTAGACAGTGTTTCACCACCGTATTTTAATAACTCGCTGGGTAGTTGATCTACACCGACAGCTTTGTTGTTTTTCAGCCGACCGATCTCCCCGTTGACTTCCAGTCGTTTCCTCGTTTCCGAATCGCTGTACCTAGTGCCGCTATAGCAGTACTTCCTATGGCGGAACGGATCTCCCTCCAGCCATCTTCAAAAGTAGCTGCGCCCAGCTGTTCTTCCGTGGGCAGTGCTGCTTCCAGTCGCTGTGCGTATTCTTGGGCAACTCCGGCGTCCCGAAGTTGTGCTATGTTGGGCCTTGGCGTCCGACTACGACGAGTGTTGTACACCGTCGAGAGTTTTGAGCGCATGCATACTGCAACTCCGAATCTATATTCGCACAGCGGTAGGTACGAACATTCGTGATATTAGAGAAGAATCGCCCTTCGATTAGAGCGTGATCGATTTGGTTCTCTGTGCGTTGGTCAGGTGATCTCCAGGTGGCTTTGTGGATATCTTTGCGGGGGAAGAAGCTACTTCGGACTACCATGCCATGAGAGGCTGCGAAGTTCACGCATCGTTGGCCATTGTCATTCGATACGGTGTGCAAGCTGTTTGGTCCGATTACCGGTCTAAACATTACCTCCCGTCCTACCTGAGCATTCATATCACCGATGACGATTTTCACGTCCCCGTTACGAACAGCCGTCGTACACCTCCTCCAGCTTTGCATAGAACGCTTCATTCTCGTCGTCGGGTCTCCCATCGTGTGGGTAGTGTACGTTGATGATGCTCTAGTTGAAGAAAAGGCCTTTGATCGTCAACTTACACATCCTTGTGTTGATCGGAGTCCATCCAAATAAGCGTTAACGCATTCTACCCAGCACTATTAAGCGGGTCCCAGCTCGTTGGTGGTGCCACAGCCGCCCGATGCCCGCTTTTCCATACCTTTTGTCTTGTCAAACAAAGTTCCGGCAGTGCTACGACTTCAAAGTTGCGTGGTTGGAGTTCGTCGTAGAGCATCCTATCGAAAGCTGGAAAGCAGAGTGACCTGCAGTTCCAGGTTCCGAGTTTCCAATCGTAATCCTTATTTCGTCGCGTAGGTCTTTGCCGATTGTTCCGATTCGTATTTTCTTGTTGCTTGTTGGGCCTTCCCTAACCTCCTGTCTCTCCGGAGGACCATCGGGTCAGCTCTGTTTAGAGTCCCACGCTGACACGAGGACGATACATCAGCCGCCCCTAACATGGAGAACAAATGCTGTTTTGAGCCGCCCTAACATGGGGAACAGACGCTTGGATGGACTCACCCTCCGAAAAGAGGAGCCCCCCTTCCCTGTCAGCATACGACCATGGTCCCACACCTAGGCTCCAGAACGAGCTAACCGGTAGGTGCCAAAACTAGTTCAACCCAGAAAATCAACCACTGTTTTGGTTGATAAATGATAAATGTTTTCCGTATAGTATACAAATGAAAAAAAAAATATAAAAATCTACTAAGACGCCTATTTCGTATAATTACGTGACAACAATTTTGGAGAAAAAAATCATGTAGATATCTTGGGTAGGGGGCGGCCGTATGAGCTGTTAAAAATTGGTATGCCATGAGAATTCAAAAAAAATTATAGCTGAGATAGAGATTATAGCAATCTTGGTCGCAGGAGGCGTTGCTAGATAGAGTACGGCAATTTTCATCATACACGTGCTTAGATCGGAAGCAGAAAATATAGTGTATTTGTTGAACCAGTCTTTTTTCGCCTCGATTGCCCTACCAAGTTGGGCTGTCCCTGTTGCTAACATTGGCCCTTCGTACCCTCCAGGTGAGCTGTACAAAAATCACGCTTATTCTTGTTTATGGCGAATGCGAGATTCGAACGAATGTGGTTTGCATTCTCGTTTACGTCAAGCTGGTCGAACGAATTGAACAAAACGTTCGACCCGGTTGAGATCGGCGCTCCCTAAATTGTAAGACAGTAAGCAGCATCGTCATGCCATGTGACAACAAATGATTATACATTTTTCCAGACTGTGCACATCCGAATTGCACCTGAATCGTCTATGATCTGCAAAAGTGTCGCAAACTCGCATCTTCTTTCTGGCCCACGCATGGCCGTGAAATGTGTGTCACTTTTATGCTCACCTGCCTACCTACCGGCTGCTGCCATCAGCGAAACAACAGACAAACCGCAAAGTTGCAGTTAGTGCATCCGTCACGCCTCGTTACCCGGCAAAAACTGCATCTTTTCGCTCACCGTCATGCCAAGCAACTGCATCAGTCGCTTCACAACCATGCAGGGACGAAATGCATCTGCATTCGGTAACGAAAATCTTACTTTCGATAGTGTTAGCAGCGTCAGACCTCATTGCAACGGATTGGGTCGAGATACCCTTTCTGCAACCATCGACGACCACCCAGAAATCGACGGTCATCCGGAAGAATATCAACCAACCGTCCTTTCTCGCCAACTCTAACCTTATCCATCACGTGCTTCCCTCGGCGGCGATTGCCGCCGAGTCTAGTTCAGCTGAATCGGAGGAGGATGCCGGGATCGGCAGTGTTGAGTCAATTTCCTCAAATAACGGAGATTCCCACAGATTGTACTTGAGACCGTTTGCTACGGCCACCCCGCCACCTGGTAGTAGAGTCAGTGATTTGTTGGATTTTGCACAATTTACCTGGAGTTCGACTTCGGAACAACCGGTGGTCGATTCGTTTGCCAACAACAAGCCGGGGCGGTATGCGAACTTTCAGAAGCGATTCTTCGAACATCCGCGTGGTAATGTGTCCGCTGGACAGGAGTTGTGGTTCCCGCCGGAACGAGGGGAACACAAGTTTGTGACAGGTGGGTAGTGATTCTGTATTAATTGTAATAGTAATTGTAATAATCAATTTTCTCGCCAGCCAACCGTGCCGAATTTCCGAGCCACCTCGGCGAAGACCGCGAACCTCCGAGTAACAAGTACGAGGAAGAATCCATCGAATACCTTAACCCAGACGTAACTACACCACACCCGAAGTTAACCGCACAGTTTGTTAATCACCGGGTAGAACTCCCGGCGGAGAAAGATACAACGAGCACCGAACGCGATCATAGTTCAAAAGAGAAGATCACTAACGACTCCGCTGGTTCGAGCGAGGAACCTCCCACCGAGGTACAGTTCCCGGACTTTGACGATTACGATGCTGCTCAGGAACAGCTGTCGAATTCGTTTCGCAATGTTAGCATCGTCAAGCGGAGACGAAGGCCGCTAGCTCCAGGACATGTAACGATCGTTCGGGTGATTCCGCCAAGGCGTCGTCTGCGACCTGCTGGCGTCGAAGGTGAAGGTGGCTTTTCCAGTTTTTTGAAGTTTCTCAAGCGAATGCAGGACCGATTTATGCTGAAGACGGCTAAGAATATCGGCGATAAGATTCGGGTGTTGCAGAATCTTAGGGATCAATTGCTGTTGAGTATAGGTGAAGGGTTGTTTTGACGCAAAGAAAATAAGTGATGAATAATCGAAGAATTTATTGTCGTAGAGAATCGAATATCAGCTCTTTGGGGTAAGCCGTCTGCGTCTGACGCACAGGGAGATATTGAGGAACCGGTCGGCCAGCGTCGGGTGAAGCGAGGAGGAGGCTGGATGGATCAGTACCCGACGAGTGGCCATGGAGGAATGGATTTCCCTTCGGCAGAGGCAGCCCTGCTAACGATTTCCTTTCTGACGTTTGCCGTGTTTCTCATCAAGTTGGTTCTGGTAAGTACAGCTGAGTTAGTGATTGTCAATGAAGAGTAACTTCGATTACTTCGTAGCAAGTGATCAACACGATCAAGGCGAAGCACTACACTTACAGTACACTGACCGGGATTAATGCAGGTACTGGAACCACGCTGAAACTGGTGAAACGGGGCAAACGAAGCTCACCGATGGGGGATCTCTCGAATCACAACTTGGACGTTCTGAGTGCTATTAATAATTACAAGTTGACGTAAGTGGTTGTCTTGAATAGGAGTTTCTCGAATAATTTTATTTGTGATGACTGACCTGAATCAGACAACGTAAGTTCAGTCGAAAGCCGTGATTTGCTTTGCTGTAGCTAGATGTCGTCTCCAATTAACTCGGCTTACGGTCGTTTGTCATCAGCCTCTCAGGTCACGGTCTTCCAGACGTAGCTTTCACCGCTCGACATAAATGAATTCCTCCGAGTCGCGGATCATCGCCATTGAACGGTGTGTAGACAAGGCATTTCGGATCATTCCTCCCTCATTATTTCTTACAAATAACTTTTTATTCCGTACTGATGGTCATTCTTGCTGTTCGCTGATATTTCGTTGTTTCACGCAACCTCTTCCGTCATCATCAGCAAGAAATCAAAATGCTTGGGTTCTATAAATACGTTTAATTATACACTATTTGTCGTATCGGAACGTTAAAAAAACAGGAAACTAAACTGCTTATGTGTGTGTGTGGGGTGGTAAAATTATTAGCTTAACAGTTAAACAAACGCTAAACCTACGCCTAGATAGAATGGAGCCGGAACTGTACTCTTCGCGTCTTACAACTTACAGATGGTTCCACACGCGCAAAGAAAAAAAAACTCGAGTATACAACTAACATTGTGTGCGTGTGCGTATACGCGTTCGGAACGTGGGACAAGGGTGTGTGTGTGTGTCTATAGCTGTTAGTAAAATATTTACTAAATAAATTAAAACTCATTAATGCATCATAAAGTTAGTGTAATCAATAATCCTCACATTACGCTATGGACCGAAACTGAATGAGAAATTCCACGAGGAAGGGAAAACAAAAAGTGTGGGGGTTGTGCTGATTAAAGAAACAACTAAATTCAGTTAGTATCCCGGTAGTAGTTGTAGTTGTTTTCACTTCGGTTCAGTTTTAAGCTTACTCGGAATCGCGTTCCCCGTTATTGTATTTTTATTTTCTTTTCGGGTTCAGAACTTACAGCTCCATGGCTTTCTCTTGGTCGGCTTGCATTCTCTCTCGCAGCTGACTGACACTGTCCTCGATTCTGACGATCAACCGGATTTTCTAACGGGGCGAGAAAGAAACAGATTCAAATGGTTTCAATCAAAAGATGGAGGTATACTTACGTTAGCCCGATCACCGGGGGTGTTTCTCCACAGCCAGATCATGTAACCGGGAATGCACAACATCGAGGACAGGGCGGTGAACCAACCGAAGGCGTGTGCCCACAGCGGGTACGAATAGCCGAGGTACTTGACCGGAGTCCACTGGACCAGATTGAAGATGAAGACGCCCTGTGTTGGTGTTGTTGTTTTGGGTTGAAAATGGAAAAAAAGGAACCAAAACAAATATTTGATTAGCCTACTTTGATCTGGGATTTAACTTTATTGACATAAAGAAAAGAGCAATGAAAACTTGTTTTCAGTTCTGACACGGGTGAGCGATTTTGCACACATTCAGTTTAAGGAGGTGACAGTGGTTCGGTGAATCTGTAAAATAAACAAATTAGTGTTTGGCTTTTAATTCCATACATTTGAACATGTACCTGAATCGCTGCTGTTGATGGATTCCTAACCCGTAATAGACTCTGAATATATCCTGCGATACGACCATCAAAGGCCAAAGCTTCACGACAGACGCACAGGTGTTTTGATGCCGGATACTAGCCTCATAAAGCCTCTGGTAGGTACACTGTTCGTCTACTTGCTCGCAGACAGATAAATTGTTCGATTTGTCGTTAAACAACCGTCTAGCTCCACACAAACTCACTAGACTTTCGACAAAAGTTTATTTGTATTTCTTTGTTAAATATTTGATGCAGTGTACTACAGCGCAGATTCGTCAATTGGGTTTCTATCATGGCCAACTAACGTAGTCGAAGTCAGAACGAGAAGAAAAATTCCGAACCATGAAGAAACCTGCAGCTAACTAGCCAATAGTAAAACAGCAGTAACAGTAACAAATAGAAGAACAATGACTACCGGCCGGTTTCGACCATGTCCGGGCACTTCCCAGATCGGTGAATGATCTAGAACCTACCGTTGTTGCTCAAACCAGGGAATCCGCCCATATGCCCGGAATCCCATATGCCTGCTGGATGCTTTCGGCAAGATCTTGGAAAGGGTCATCCTCAATAGAGGATGACAACGCCAGACGAGAGGCTGGTGCAACATGGTTGCACCAAATGGCAGAAGGCGATAAGGATCACGGTGGGATTACCACAAGATTCTACACTTCGACCAACGTTTCGGAACATCATGTATAATAGAGTTCTATAGCTAAAGTTCCCTGTAGGAGTCGAGCTAGTTAGATTCACGGATGACGTAGCTCGCTTAAAACCAATTCCTAAATGATGTCAAAGAACGAGAACTTCTAATGACTTCCAAACTATCAGACTCCTCCAACCGTGTACCGGGAAGACCACGTGATAGTCAATGGTGGGATCATTGTCTTCTTCGACTTCTTGAAGAGCAGAACTCTCTCGACCCTTCGCCAGTTGGCCGGACTATGGCCACCAACAAACAAGACTTGTTTCGGATCTCTGTAACCCTATTTCATCACCATTTTGGATTCAGACAAAGCTTCCCAAAAATCTCTGGCGTGAGAGCGTATTCCAGCAGCTGTTCCACTAGGGGATCCGAACAACCCTTTACGTGATCGGCCACAGATTTCGAGCTAGCGAGAGTGAGGCCGGACATCGGACATGTTCTGGATGATCAATAGGATTCTCAACCGGACGCTTCTAAACAGAAAGACGACATCGTTGACGTCGTCGGACGTTGTTCTCGATTGGCTTTAGAATATTCAGGTGACAAAAGACTAATCCGTACCATCAGCTCACGTCGCTCTTAAGGACATTATACATGCGAGCCACAACATAGCTCCTATGCCGTACACATCCCCCTCCCCTGCCTAACCCTGTATCTAACATGAGCAAATATAAAAATACGTTTTTCAATACACTAACCTTGCCGGTGTACCACGAAACAGCTACTTGAGCTGTTGAAGCTAGAACATTTTCCTATACAATTAACCCGAGTTTTTGACGGAATTCCATATGTAGCTCTTATTTGTGCGAAAATATCATCCCTCTTCACTTGGAGATTTCTTTCGAAACACTCTTATTTTTCTTTTTCTCGCTTTCAGAACACTTTTTCAAATGCACTTTAATCACACAGCACTGAAAAAATACCCACGAAACTTTAATCGTTTACTAACTAAACTTCAAATTTTCTGCCAATGTGCAGATTACCGAAGGAAAATGTCCGAAAACTCATTTGTGCGTTCGAATTTTCACTTCGAATTTCATTTGTTCTCAATGTAAACAAGCGCGTCGGTGCCTAGCAACAAGCGTGCGTTCCTGGCTTCCACATATCTTAACCTTAAAGTAACAGGTGGATCGAATGGAACAGCAACCAGGCTGTAATGCAAAGCCTCCTATTTTACGGCCCCTGGTTGACTAGTTTCAGCTTATTAGGAAGACATCTTTAACATCCTGGCACCACTGTATCGCAGAGCGGCTTGGTTGACTTCAAGCCTAGCATTCCAGCCGTCTAGATCGAGGTTGGCATACCTCCTAATGGGCGGGGCTGGAGCAGAAGATTGCCTTCTACTATGAATGGACAGGCTTCATGTATATTTTACTGGGATCCTGTTACCAGCGATCACCAGTTTGCAAAAAGTGAGACAACGCGTGGTTTGATCGACGATCAAATTTGGACACTAGCTTGTTTTGCCTCTTCAAAGCTGGAGATTGTCACCTCGGAACCCGAGTGTGCTATAATCACCCGGTTAACAGGAGATATGCAAACTTAGTGAGAATCGACGCTAAAGACTCGAAATTAAACGTGAGTGGGACTGAGCATTAGTGGTATTGGAACAGGTCTCGCCTACCGTAATGCCTCGAATCCGTCTTGTTTGGGGAGGCCATCGTCATCGGTCTGGACGTAGCCTGGAAGCCCCATCCTGTCATTCTAGGTACCCTTTCATCCTGGCTATTTAGGAAAACTGCGATCGGTGGAATCGATGATAGTGACCAAGTGGCAGAAAAAAAGACGTTAAGGGAAAGAGCATTGATCTCTTTACCAGCTGCCATTAGAAGAATTCAGCGGTTTTACTCATTACTCATTTTCTTCATCATGGCCATTCTGCCCGTCCCTTCAGGGCCATTACAACCTGACCCGGAATTTCGGATGTACTGACCGAAATCAAAGGAGTGAAAGCACCATGCAGTACACCCGCTTACCTTATATATGATGACGTCAGTTCGCTCGTCATCTTCATCAGCTGGCCAAATCGCCAGACCTGTCGATGTATCTCAAGTCGTTCGAATACGATCGTCTGCTGGGTCTCGGTTCCAATCTATGTTTTTTTTTCGGCGCGGCGTTCAACTGCGGAATTCAGTGGGCCTGGCTTGAAGAGCGCTCGCAAACCGATCTTCCGCAAAATTTATATCATGGCCCACGTACACACACAACCGCTACTCATACCGGCATTCAGGTTGGGCGGTAAACTAAGTTTCACTATCACGATCGGAGTAGAACAAATTCACCGATGGACAGTTATACCACTTGTTGAAGAACTGCCCGAGTATCACCACCGCACTGGGTAACAGTGCACATAACCTCACCCCACGTCAATATTCCCCAGCCTTCCAGATCGACGTGCAATAGCTCACCGGTGTCTTGGCACATTTTAATGTGACCGAATTCGAGCTTCCTTTCTGTGGCCCATGTGAACATTTGGAATCCCCGAATTTCTTCCCGTGCTGGTCCACGAGGCTCTTGCCAGCCGTACAACCGCAGTCATGGGCAGTCTCTTCGCGTACGATCGTTGTTCAGTGCACCGTTTCGCACAATCGTTTCCACCAGTTCAGAAATCTGTACCGTGCTTTTTCCCGCGTGGAAACTCGAAAAAGGACGGCGGCCGTTCGCTCGCACACCAACTGTCTTCAAGTGTCACTCTATACTTTTTCCAACTGAATAAAGATTTTTCCTTTCGCTTTGCTTCCGCTTTCTGACAGAAGCATCGACGCTTGTCAGATGGGTAGACTCGTTCGCCTCCTATGGTTGCCGAGTTAGCCCGCGTACACCCTAATCACCGATTAACTAACATGAGCCAACTAATATTTAACTTAAAAATATATATATAATCATTTGTTGTCACACGGCATGACGATGCTGCTTACTGTCTTACAATTTAGGGAGCACCGATCTCAACCGGGTCGAACGATTTGTTCAATTCGTTCGATCAGCTTGACGTAAACGAGAATACAAACCACATTCGTTCGAATCTCGCATTCGTCATAAACAAGAATAAGCGTGATTTTAGTACAGCTCACCTGGAGGATACGAAGGGCCAATGTTAGCAACAGGGACAGCCCAACTTGGTACGGCAATCGAGGCTAAAAAAGACTGGTTCAACAAATACACTATATTTTCTGCTTCCGATCTAACCACGTGTATGATGAAAATTGCCTTACTCTATCTAGCAACGCCTCCTGCCATCAAGATTGCTATAATCGCTATCTTAGCTATAATTTTTTTTTTTGAATTCTCATGGCATACCAATTTTTAACACCTAATACGGCCGCCCCTACCTATGATGTCCACATGGTTTTTTTTCCAAAATTTTCACGTAATTATACGAAATAATATTTTTTTTTTCATTTCTATACTACACGGAAAACATATTTATCATAATTTCAACCAAAAGAGTGGTTGATTTTCTGGGTTGAACTAACTTTGGCACCTACCGGTTAGCTCGTTCTGGAGCCTAGGTCTACCAATGAGAACTACAACGAGTAGATCGCGACGAAGCGGAGAGTTAAAAGGGCTGGTAAATGACCGGGCAATGCGTAATATAGATCCGGTGGTTCGCCACAGTGGTCCTTAGCCTATTGTCCAGTAACTTCCAGCGATACCAGCTGAAGTACGAGTAACCATAGGAAAGATAAGGAACCCGGTGGGACCATGGTCGTATGCTGACAGGGAAGAGGGGGAGCTCCTCTTTTCGGAGGGTGAGTCCATTCGAGCGTCTGTTCCCCATGTTAATGGCGGCTGATGTATCATCCTCGTGTCAGCGTGCGACTCTAAACAGAGCTGACCCGATGGTCCTCCGGCGAGACAGGGGGTTGGGGAAGCCGCCCCCCATGTCAACAAGCCGCCCTGGAAAACTAACCGTTACGTACAATACAGAAGAAAATACGAATCGGAACAATCGGCAGAGACCTACCCGACGAAATAAGGACTACGATTGGAAACTCGGAACATGGAACTGCCCAGCTTTCGATAGGATGATCTACGACGAACTCCAACCACGCAACTTTGAAGTCGTAGCACTGCCGGAACTTTGCTTGACAGGACAAAAGGTATGGAAAAGCGGGTGTCGGGCGGTTACTTTCTACCAGAGCTGTGGCACCACCAACGAGCTGGGAACCAGCTTTATAGTGCTGGCTAGGATGCGTCAACGCGTATTTGGATGAACTCCGATCAACGCAAGGATGTGTTAGTTGAGGATCAAAGGCCGTTTCTTCAACTACAGCATTATCAACGTACACTGCCCACACGATGGGAGACCCGACGACGAGAAGGAAGCGATCTATGCGAAGCTGGAGGAGGTGTACGACAGCTGTTCGCACCGGGACGTGAAAATCGTCATCAGTGATATGAACGCTCAGGTAGGACGGGAGGTAATGTTTAGACCGGTAATAGGGCCAAACAGCTTGGACACCGCATCGAATGACAACGGCCAACGATGCGTGAACTTTGCAGCCTCCCGTGGCATGGTAGTCCGAAGTATAATCTTCTTCCCCCGCAAAGATATCCACAAAGCCATCTGGAGATCGCCTGACCAACGCACCGAAAACCAAATCGATCACGTTCTAATCGACGGGCGATTCTTTTCTGATATCACCAACGTTCGTACCTATCGTAGTGCGAATATAGATTCGGACCATTACCTAGTTGCAGTATGCATGCGCTCAAAACTCTCGACGGTGTACCACACTGCCAAGGCCCAACATCGCGCAACTTCGGGACGCCGGGGTTGCCCAAGACTACGCACAGCGGCTGGAAGCAGCACTACCCACGGAAGAACAGCTGGGCGCAGCTAGTCTTGAAGATGGCTGGAGGGAGATTCGTTCCGCCATAGGAAGTACTGCTATAGCGGCAGTAGGTACAGCGATTCCGAATCGAGGAAACGATGATGAATGTAAGCAGTTAATAGAGGACAAGAATGCAGCAAGGAACGAGACGGATTGTGGAGCGATACAAACAAGCACGGAACAGGCAAACCTCGGTCCTCCGTAGCGAGAAGCGCCAACAGGAGAAACGAGATCGCTAAGCGATGGAACAACTGTACCGCGTAAACGACACACGGAAGTTCTACGAGAAGCTAAACAGTTCGCGTAAAGGCTACGTTCCGATATGTGTAGGGACTTAGACGGTAACCTTCTTACGAACAAGTGTGAGGTGATTGAGAGGGGGAAGCACTACTATGACGAGCACCTCAACGGTGAAGCAGCAGAGAACGAAGGCGGTATGGCAACGGATCTTGGAGTACGCACAGAAGACGATAGGCTGCCGGTCCCTGATCTCCAAGAAGTCAAGGAGGAGATCGGTGAAAAACAACAAAGCTGCCGCTGTAGAGCAACTACCCAGCGAGTCATTAAAATACGGTGGTGAAACACCGGCTAGAGCGCTGCGCTGCGCTGAGTAATCGCCAAAATTTGGGAGGAGGAGACTTCCGGAGAAGTAGATGGAGAGTGTCCTTTGCCCAATCTACAAAAAGGGTAACAAGTTGGATTTCTGGAAGTACCGCGCGATCACACTATTTAGCGCCGCCTGCAAGGTCCTCTCCCAAATTCTTTGCCGCCGATTCTCACCATTTGAAAGGGAGTTCGTGGGGCACTACCAAGCGGGATTCATGGGTTCCCGCGCCACCACGGACCAAATATTCGCGATTCGGCAGGTACTGCAGAAGTGCCGCGAATACAACGTGTCCTTACATCATTTGTTCATCGATTTCAAATCGGCATATGACACAATCGATCGAGATCAGCTATGGCAGATAATGCACGAGTACGGTTTTCCGGATAAGCAAACACGGTTAGTCTAAGCGACGATGGATCGGGTGATGTGCGTTGTTCGAGTATCAGGGACACTCCCTTTGAATCTCGAAGAGGGTTACGGCAAGGTGATGGTCTATCGTGCCTGCTGTTCAACGTTGCGTTAGAAGGTGTAATAAGGAGAGCGGGGATAGACACGAGTGGCACGATCTTCAGGATGTCCGTCCAGCTTCTTGGCTTCGCCGACGACATTGACATAATGGCACGGAACTTTGAGGCGATGTCAGAAACGTACTGAAAGCTGAAGCCAGCAGAATTGGACTTGCCATCAACGTTTCGAAGACAAAATACATGAGAGGAAGAGGTTCTAGAGACGACAATTTGAACCTCCCATCTTGAGTTCGGATTGACGGTGACGAAATCGAGATGGTCGACAAATTCGTGTATTTGAGCTCACTGGTAACCGCCGACAATGATACCAGCAGAGAAATTCAGAGACGGATCTTGGCGGGAAATCGTGCCTACTTTGGACTCCGGAGGACGCTCCGGTCGAACAAAATTGTTAATTATCTACAAGAAGCTGATTAAACCGGTGGTCCTCTACGGTCACGAGACCTGGACTATGCTCGTGGAGGACCAACGCGCCCTTGGGGTTTTCAAACGAAAGGTGCTTCGTACCATCTATGGTGGCGTGCAGATGCAAGACGTAAGAATGTCGGACGACGACCCGGTGAAGATAGTTCTTGAGGGCGACTCTACAGGAATAAGAAGACGGCGCCGCACAGCGAGCACGGTGGATCGACCAGATAGAGGACGACCTGCGGACCCTTCGAAGACTGCGAGACTAGCGACAAGCAGCAATGGACCGAGTGGAGTGGAGATGGCTTCTTCATACAGCAAGAGACAACAAGGCTCTAGCCTGAACGGTAAGGTAAGTATTGTTCACGGTTTCTTGAAATGCTCCTGGATCTGTTTTTAGATCTGGATACAGTTGGTTGAATTCGAGAAGATCCCTGTTTGTGTTAATAATTAACAATTTTCTGGATGACGGTCCAACGTCAACTTGGAGATCTGAATCTGATTGATTTTTTTTTGTTGGTCAGTTTAACTAAGATGTCTTGCGGAAGTGGCAACCAATGCTGTTGTGATTCAAGTGCAGAGCTGGTTTTGATACTACTACTATCGGAGCAGTCCATTGCGAACTGAATACCGGTGTGACGATTTTCAATTGCTCAAGTCTGTCCAGCTCAAGCGAAAAAACTGGTTTTGTACGGGGCTTCGTAATAAAGGAAACTTGCTTCTCAATACAAAAGCCAAGTTGTCCGGAGAAAATGGTTGAGTCGTTCCGTATACGTTGAATTAGGTTTTAATGTGCTCATCACAGCATGCTGTGCGTTTGACTGTCATCTTCAGTTTGTTTACTTTTTTGCACGGTTTAAATGTTTCGTTTCCAAAATGTCGCGCATTGAAAATTAGATGAAAATTAAGGTTTTGGACACATGGCTAAGTGAAAAGGGTGTAACTATACGGAAATTGTTTTTTTGGAATTCATCCCGCGAGTGTAAAATCCATCATACACAAGTTTAGGGAACACTATGCTTTGGATGAACTGCAGAAAACCCAGATGTTCCAACCCGAAACTTGACTCTAGTTAGAAAGAATAAATCTATGTCGACACGTATTTTGGCCAATGAAGCGGAAACGAGCGTCAGATTAATCAAATGTATCAAAAAACTGAACAACCCGAGGGTCTATAAAAGCAAAGTAGACAATAACCACACAAAGTGCAGACCAAGAACAACGTGCTGAAACAACAGGTTCGGAAATTGTTCTCACGAGTTTTGACAAGGCCGGATGCATTTGGAAGTTGACTCAGAACGCTTCCCAGGTCCACAATAGTATACCGCCGTCGTATGGGAGAATATAAGCGATGCGGATAGATCGATTTGAGTGAAAAAAATTGATCGATATGTTCCTGTGGTTTGAAGTTTACCATTTTTTACTGAACGTCTGTAGAAGAGATTGCTGCCTTCATACAAGAAGCATATTACCTAGTAGTTGAATCTTCCTTGATTTATTCAGAACAAGTACAAACTCTAAAGATTTCCCAGCCTACATTAAGTAGACTTAAATGGAGATTTTTCGGTCACATGCTGGCAAGTGAGCAATCCCTCAACTCACTCGGCATCTTTCGACAATTAGACAGCGCAGCAGATAATACGTTCCCCAGGTTTACTCCGTAGTGGTTCGCTTTGGATTACGGAAAAGGGTATAGATTTCGTTGAGAAACACATTTATCCAAAAAAGGAGTTATTGTTAACAGCATTCCCACACTAGCTAACGTTGAGATAAAGTAGGTTTGTAAAAATGACTGCTAGCAGAAACATTCCGTGCTTTTGTCCATCGTGCAGCGTGCATGTGTAGTTTTATTATAGAATTTGCAATGATGGTGATATAGAAGAGAAGGAAACAATAGACAGCATTTTTTTTTCATTTTCACTTTTTACAAATATTGAACATCTAGTCCTTTTATTAAATTGGGTTATTGTTTTTTTGCCACCGGGATTTTTTTTGTCTATACTTGTTATTACAAATACTCTATTGAAACAGATTTAAAAGTTTGATGATATGCAGATCAGAGAGGCCAGAATAGAGCAAGGATGAGTTGGGTTAAACATTTACAGTGATTTCAGAAGGTGAACTATTTTTTTCTCTCTTTCGAATGATATGAAAACATGTGATAGAAAGGAAACAAGTGTAAAGGAACAATAATAACTAGTATAATCCTAAACGAATCCTGTACAAAATTCCAACCCCCTTAACGCTTCTTTGTTCGCTCGTTCAATTCGAAGTTTTACAAAGTAATCAATCTAACGCTGTAGTATTAGTTCTGTACAATAGGTAAAACTTTTCTTGTTTCGTACTAAAAACTAACAAACCGTTAAATGCCTACCTGATGATACCGGGTTCAGAGAGATTAAACTTTCCTTACTCGAATAGAATGCGGTTTACGGGAGGATCCTACTTTCTCTTCTGCGTTGGTTCGTTACAAAATTATCAATTATCATTGCTGCACGGAATGGGAAATCTGGTCGAGTGGTAGCTCTCTTACAAAGTAACAATAAATACCGCTGTTTTGATTTTTGAGGTTGTTTTTTTTCTTTTGATGATGTGGAAAAAATGATACTAATTCATACTTTTCTGCTAGATTTTTCCGATTCGATTGACTCTATATAATATATGCTTTCATTTACAACTAACAAATCTCTCCGTTGGTTTGATGTATGCCAATTATAAAAATTATATATAAAATTAGTTAAATATACATCTTTTTGCCCTGGTTCCGCGGTTGAAGCGATGGCTTTCGCTTCTTTCCGGGAAAAAAGGGTGAACAAAATATGATTGTGGTGAGATATGAGAATATGCAATCGAAATGTGTGCAACGAAAAAATATCTATCACATTTTTTTAACTCTTTTGCCTAAATGGGTTTTTATGCGATCTCAGCACACACTACCAGTTCACTGGGATTCGTTTGTTGCAAATCAACATATAGGACTATATTCATATACTTTTTTTCTTCTCTAAAGCTAAAAAAGTACCGCTCGATCCACACAAAAAAGCCGGATTATTTACACTTTTCACATTGTTTCAGGAAAACAAAAATACAAACCTACAGTTTCTTCTCCCAAATGATTATATGAGCATCGGTTGAGTTGGTTTGTCCCAACCCGGCCAGGGACGTGGCCGAGTTAGTCCGCTGGTGCTGCTGGTGGTGATGATGATTCTGTGGCGAATTGGTAGCGGATTTGCTTGTACCGTCCGCAGGACCAGCCCGCTCCCAAATGTGCCGCCAGTTGACGCAACCTCGACCACCGGTTAGCGTGAGGATCGTTCTCCGGGCTGAGCCGTTGTTATCTCCACCGGTTTGAGCTCCTCCTACTCCTCCGGCACCGCCGGCACTCGTCGACTGAGCCTTTTTCCGTTTGGCCGTGTGAGAAGGATACTTTTCCAGCTCCGACGACGACGACGCCGACGGAGCGGTTGATTCTTTGGAGGTGCCTTGATTCGGCTCTGTTGGTTTTAGAGGTGCCAGCATGATCACCTCGTGCTCGTTGATGTTGTCCAGATCGGAGTTATTCATTTTGTGACTAGCGCTGGAGCTGTTGCGGGATACATTTTTGCTGCCATTTGCGCTGCGACCGCCCACGTTCTCGTCACTTCCGGAGGAAGTGTACACGCTGGACGATCGTGATTCCATGGACCAATTGGACAGGTCAAGTGATCGGGGGCGACTCACCTTCATCCGTAGCCGTCGGTCCAGGGTGGTTACTTTGGCCGGTATAGCTGCAATGTCCGGATCGCTTCGGCGCTGATATTCGTAGCTGGGATCTAGAATGTTACGATCGTCCTGATTTTCGATGTCTTCTTTGACGAAAATTAGGTCACTGTACAATCCGTAGACATCGCAGGTCTGGTCCGAGTACTGGGACGAGGAGGACAGCGTCGAATGGATGGAGGGTGAAAAAGCTCCACTACTGGTTCGGAGATTCCTGGGAAGCGTCTTCGCCATACGACCGGAGTCCATGGGAGGTTGTTTCTTTCGGCGAAGGATCACCGGACTGGAGCAGATCTGCTCTTTCAAAGCCGTAGTTTCCTTCTGTTTTTCTGAGTCTTCCACCTTGACAACCGGTTCCACCGATCGATTCTCTTCTTTGTTTTCGCTATTCGCTGCTATCAGTTTCAGTTCAGGGGCCTTGACTGCTTGCGCAGTGCTGAGGGGATGATAGGATTTGGTAACAAGAGGAAGCAGGAAGGTGACTGGACCCAGATGAGCATGGTAGGAGATGTTAACACCTCCGCTGATGATCGGAACTCCTTCGAGTCGCGGCAGAGGAATCGTCAACGTGATGCCAACATTCGTTCCGACCCAAAGCATTCCTTTGGCCGCCATCAGAGCGGTTACTTGAATGGCAGAACTGGATTCCCTCGAAGGATTCTGATGCGATGAAGTCACTCGCAGTACGTTCGAAGCGATATTAATATCCTGTAGATGTTTGAACGTTTCCGTATGATACAAACAAATGATGCTGGAATTCTTCAGCGAGATCCATAGACCGATTCCGGAGTGGGCTAGGAGATTCACATTCGAACTAACGTTAGCCGAATTCGTGTGCTTAATGTGGAAGTTCTTCTCGACCTCACTCGTTCTTCCGTTGATCACGTAGACGTTTTGACCAGCCGCAAAGTACACGCTGCTGTTGATCGCCAACAAGCTCGTGATCGGTTCCGACTGTACCGTCAAAATCTTCGGACTGTTCAAGCTCCAGATGCCTACCTCCGTCCGGCCAAAAACCAACACACTTCCGTTCGTCATCCCAACGAAAACACGCTCATTAAAGTACAATATCTGACTAGGAATTCCCGGCAGTGACAGGTTAACCAACTGCTCATCATTAATGGGATAACTGGCCGAATAGATCAGCACCCGGTGGTTGTTCGTTCCCATCCAGATCGAATCCACACCCACGTCATCTCCGGTGATCAACCCGCCCTCCTTCACATACTCCATACAGGTGACGATCGTTTCACCCAAACTGAACCGAGCCAACTCCCCGAATCCCCCGTTACTCTGGTGCTGGGCGCTGTTGTGCGAAAGAATCGTTACGTGACTGTTGATCTTATCGCTCGAGCAGATCCACAGCGTGTTCGAGTGCTTCGAACGTTTCCGGGCGGAAGGTTTCAGCCGGTAAGCCCCAGATGCCGCTAGGTTTGATGAGAAATAACATCCGCAGCAGACCTAGAAGTACACAGAACGGTTTGTCCAGGTTGTAGTGAGACTTTGTTCGAGTACCTTCCCGCGTGCTGTAACGGCCACAACCAAAGCCCCCGGATTAAGCTAAAGCAACACAATGGATTAGGACAAGGTATGACAGGATGTTAAATAAAACGACTTCGGTAGGAACTAGCCTAGATTTGACGCCGGGTTTACGCAGGATGCAAGGGAAAGTAGTGTGAACCTATGACTACCAGCTAATAAAGGATTAGTATCACAAAGTAACCAAAGCAATAAGTGCATGCTCATGAAATAATCAGTAAACAGGAAACACGACCCACTAACCTCGGTTTGATGCTGCGACTTGTAGACCGGGTAGGCCTTCACAAACAGCGGCATCTTGGCCAGGGAGTATCTCTGCTCGTGCTCGGCACCGATTTGCCACGCGGGAGAATTGTTCGGATCCAGTGCGAGCTGCGCTAGCCGCAGCTCCGTTATCCAGTCCTTCTTAACCTGTGGACTCTCGATCTGGAATGTGTACGTTAGGTCCTCCTTGCCACCCTTGGCAACGTTTTTCAGTACCAACTGGAGACAGCACGAATCCACCCAGGAAATTTCTTCGTCCTTTTTCTGTCAATGGGAAAATGTTAGCAAAAAACAGAGCAAGCGTTGATCACCATGCCTACCTGTATTGACGTTTGAATATCCGCGAGGATGGATTTCGTCACACCAAGATTGATTTCCTTGTAGCTACCCTTGAGCGAACCGACCAGATCGTTAATCCTGGACATGACCTCGTAGTCATGCATCAGATTGTTCATTTCTCCGCACAGGTTATCCGCATCGCTACCACAACCCGGCAACGTTCCACCGGGTCCGCTACCGAACGAACTGTTCATCGTTGCTGTGCTTCCAACGGAATGCCCGCCCGTTCCAAGATGCGGCGAATCGAAGCTCGAGTTTGATTTAAGACTGTTACCTCGTTTCATACCTTCAAATCAAAATACAACACCAAATAAGCTGATCTCTCGGAATTTAAATCAACCAACAAAACTCACCCGCCGTTAGTATCCTCGAAAGCGTGATCGACTGATTATTATCCACAATCTCAACATCCTGCACCGGATGCATCCATTTGAATGTCAGCTTCTCCGAGGAACCGAATTCGTGCGACTGTTTGGGAGCCACCGAAACACATAGAACCTTATCGTTCAACAGCAACAACCGTCGCTTTTTACTCTTCACAATATACCCGGACTGATTGAACTCCAGCTGGGTAACATTGTCCTCCCGCAACAGATACCTCGTATTACTACTATTGATCGTCGTATCGGACGTCCCGCCGGAAACCAACGAACGAATGTTAAACGTTCCGCTGATATTCTCCAACATTTCCTTAAACGCTTGGAACTGTTCGGCTTCCCGCTTTCGCTCGTTCAACATCTCCGCCAGCGATTCCAGCTGGGTCAGTGCCAACTGAAGTGACATCCGATCGTGGTGCCCTTGCGGGGTATACTTCAACAGATCCTGCAGAAATAGGATAAATTGCGGAAACCGCTGCACCGGTTTAACCATCAACCCAAAGAACGACAACCGATCGTGGGAACTGATCTGTTTAACCTTGAAGAAATCGGACAGAGCCGACTTTCGCTTCGCTTCCATCCGTGCCAGATCCATGGCGATTGAAAAGTTATTGATGAATCCGCTGTACACGTCCAGAACGAGAGATTTGCTAAAGGTGGCCACGAAAACGTCACCGATCTTCTCTTCCGTGTCCCAACTTTGAATGTAATCGGCTAGCGAAATGCGGAAAAGAGTGTGCAGCTGTAGGATCTCCGGTAAGCGGTGGAACAGAATGGCAGTCTTCGATGGGTTCAGAATAGGCGGGTTGCTTTCCTCGAGGGGTCGTTTGTATTCCTGTCAAATAAAAAAGCATATCAGTAATTGATTATTGGAAATCGTTAAGTGACTTACATTCACCAGCCGCTGCAACGAGGCCACATAAGAATTCTCACTGTGAACGATAGCGGCCACGATCAGTCTTCGTTTCATCTGCTGCTGGGTTAGTTCCGGTGGAGCCGGTGGCAGTGCAACCGGAATGTGTCTCCTCTCGGTCGTTTTCGGTTCCCCTCCGGCACCTCGGGTCATCGCAAAACTGTCCAGTGCCAACTGCAGAGGATCCTCGTCCGCTTCCATAACTTTTCCCATCGCCAACTTGCCAGCATCGAATCTACTGCCGGTGGTGGTACCACCGAAGAGGGAACCGGTCGAGTCCACGTGGTCGATACTGTTGCGACGATTTTCTTTTCCGCCAGCGGAAACCGAATTCGTCATTCCGCCGCCACCACCACCACCACTGTGACCCTTCACATCGTACTGATTCATCGAGCCGCGACGTATCGAGAACCAGCGCGATAGTCGTGAGAACGGTTCCGATGAAATGGAGGCGGCTGATGGGCTGGCCGAGCAGGGTGATGCAGCTGACGCTGCGATCGAACTGGACCCGGGGCTCATGACCAACGGTGGTAGCGGGGAGGACGTTGCGGAAGTTGTGCTCGGCATTGTGGATGCTGGAATGGAGACAGGGATTGGGGGGCGTTAGTAGCGTTTTTTCAGCAAAAAAATGATTTTATTTGACTTTTACAGATGTTGGGAAGAACGGTAAAATTAGCAAGAAATGCTGTATAGTCTTGGAAAGTAAATGGACAACATTACATGGACCATTCAATACACCTGAAAGACTATTATTAAACAGAACAGAATCGCACATCAATCGCTCCAGTTTGAGCTACTCATTTATAAAGTAGGCCGTGCCTGGATCTGACGTTAACATTCTGGTCGTGAAAAACTTGTGAAAACGTGCTAGGTTATTACGTGTCGATGCAAGCTTCTTTTTTTTTCCTGTTAAATGTATTTGTAACTGTAACTGAATGGTGTTTAGTGGCCTGACGATGTTCTAACCCCAACTGCTGTCAAAAGTTTTCCCGTAGATAGATGACAATTTAGCGCTGGGTGGAAATACACCTAGTTGTGCGTACTCTCTCCGTAGAGTGTATTGTTTACGTAAAATTATGCTCACCGCTGTTTCGATATCGTTCACATTTAGTTTGTAAATTTTGGTATAGTTACGCGTTTGTGAACGGTTTTGTGCGTTCAGATAGGTGTAGTAATTTTTGTTTTATGTTTGTTTATAAGAAACATAGAGTTTAGATAGGTTACCACTCTCCTGTCGCTGCAAAAGTGATTGCTAACTATGCTGTACCATAGCAATGACTGCCAGCTATGCGGCGGTGTGTTGTTGGTGGTTGTTGTTGGTGGAGTGAAAAAGGCGGCCGTCATGAAAGAACAGAGGGAGACGGACCACGAGCAAGAACAGACGTCCAGGCAGTGAAAATACTGTCGAAAGGTGCCGGCCCGTGGTCCGGGTGCTTTTTGTTTTGTGGTGCCGGATCGCCGCCAAGGGAAGTTAAGTGCAAAGGAGTTTTCGCTTCCTCGAAAACCCGCCCCTCTCGCTGTAGAGGATAAATCGAACGAGCCTTGCTCTCTTCTACAGCTAACAGTCAAAGAGAGGGAAGCAGGTAGGACAACAGCTCCACCTGGGAAGAACACTGTGGTGTTTTCCGGGATTCCTTGCGGGGAGCAAGGGAATCCGGTCATTTGTCACCAACGTCGCTAGGGAGGTTCCAACAAAGGAGCCTAGCTCACCTCCGTAGTTGCCGGAGCAGCCAATGACAGAAGGAGAACGCGGCCGTTGTTGTTTCGGCCGGTCGGAGGAAACCGCCCGCAGCAGTGAGCCACCAGCAGCAACAGGTAAATTGTACTTGTATTTGATTGTTTACTCTTTCTGTTGTTACGAAAATCCGAAATTCTGTTAGAAGCACCTAGGCCGCCCTGAAAAGAAGGGTCTGCCGGGCAAATTTATATAAGAAACCGAGTAGTGGGTAAAACCTCTACTTAAACATTTACCCAAGCGCTACTCACGTATGATGGAGCCATCTTTTTATCTGCCCAACTTGCATTAGCCTTTCCGGCCCATGTCAGCAATCGCATTGAGACACTTCTGTCGTTCGGAATGTTTCCATCACATCGGCGAATACAGACCCCGCGGCTCTTCGAGTAAAAATTCCAACAGCGACCTTCCTTTGATTGGCGGGTTGAACGGGTAGAATGATTGCCGGTCTCCACTGCATTTGACAAACAAAACTGTAGTAGTATTCACTGCGTGTACCAGAAGAAAAATCGCTCCTTCGCAGCTTGCGCTGTGTGCCAAATAAAAACTTTCCTACTGGAGGTTAGTGCCACGAACTTCCGATTACGGAGGGCTTTCAGAATCCGTTCTGCTAGCCACGACGTCCTTCACCTGAACAAGTCTACTTTTGTCGTTCCGTTCGATTGGCGATTTCTACTATAGTAGACTCAATTCTTCCGAAAATGGTGCTGCCTTACGAGACCGAACCCGAACGTGGCCCGATGTCCAACTTGTCCAGCGTTCCTCACGGAAACGGTCGATTTCTTCACCGAATTTTACTCGACCAACGCAAGGTTTAAATTTCGCCGTCGTCTGAATGCTTTTTATGGTAGAACCGCTGTAGATTGTATTTGAACTCAGTCGAATGCCTTTTTGGTTATGTTCTTCTCGTGGACATGATAGTTTTTCGTCGAAATTGCTCGGTCGTGCCGACGCTTTTTCGTGTGCTTCCTAACGAATCGGAAAAGGATGAGTTTATCTACAGTGTTTTGTCACCAGCAAAATGTCAGTAGGATTTGCCGTTTCGGTTCTGAGAAGGCCTGATCATTCTTATGTGGTGATGTTGACAGCATTTTTGTTTCCACTGAACTGGTGATGGTATAATTGACTTTACCTTAAAATAGGGGGGCTTATTGATTGGCGACTGCAGTCAGTTGGCAAAGACATTAATTTTGAAGACTAATGCTAACGCTACCTTCATGCTTTAGTAGAGACCAGATTCCGACTATTGCTGGAACTCCCGAACAAGAGCTAATACTGTATACTTCCTCTTATCGTAGAAGCTGTAAAAGTCTCCCTCATTTTTAACATACGAAGTCGGGTATGAGCAGACCAACCTTCCTTCGCGTAACCTTCCGAGTAGAAAACCACGTTGTTCGGTGAAAGTTTGGCGAGTGTAAAAGATGAACAATTCGATATCTGTTCTCCTCCTAGTGTCACTCTTTCCATCTTAGTTAGTTTGCTAACAATATCTGCATTGTCTCTTTCAATATTCGAAAAATGCTTCACTGCTCGACGCCTTCTCATCAGCTTCCGGGCGCTCTCACTGCGTTAACATCCACAATGCGTTGCGTCGGAGAACTAATTTATCCATCATGGTTCACTGTTTTTGTTCTGAATAGGTCGACAGATTTCTGTTATATAATTGCGTAGTATTTTCATTCTCCGTGACATGTCAATGAAATCAAGATATTAGATAGCTGAGTAGATGGGAATATCCGAAAATTGGTGTTGCTGGATGTGGTGGTTGTAGGTTTCGAGATACTGAGCACGATCGTTGTTGAGTGAGTATTTGTAACCACTTGATCCGCAGTTATTGTAGAAGTAGCCTCCTACTGAACTGACACGTTCGGGTCTGCTCTGATTCCGTGACCAACGCTGGACAACGCTGTCTGATTAGCTGTAACACCGTCTTTTGATTTCAATGAGCTGATTATGTATGTAGGTATTGGCTTGGTTGAACAACATTCTCACCGCACGAACACCGTTGGGAACATCCGGGAATAAGTTCCTCCAAGTATTAGTATCCGGAGTTCACTAAACCGTTCCTGCGCATTCATCTTTTAATCATGCAATCAGGAGCACGCGGTGCTAAATCATGTAAGCGTATAGCGTCGTCGTTTATATAAACGGGAATGCTGATTTTAACGTTAACGCATTCGGAGGTGTGCTACATGTTTTTTTCCGCGAAATGAACTCTGCTTCGTTAATGTCCTTGAACATAATCAGCACGCCATGTTTGATGTGGTGAAATTGCACGGTGAGAAAACCACCGTTCGTCAGGAGGATTGTTGCGTCGTTGAAAAACAGTGTAAACAGCAGACGATCCAGGTGGCATCCTTCGGGGGAGAACGGAACGAGTACGGCAGATTCTGTCGAACTAATTCAGTTATCTGTGACATAAATATGATCTGAGCCGTTTGTACATTCTCTTTGAGACTCCCAGATGTTAGTGTTTTGTTTCCTCTGTTGTCGGGATACGATCATCAAAAACGTTCGCAAACTTCTGAGAAATCAGTTCAAATTCCATGCTCCACAGTGCGAGCATGCACGTCACCTAGGTGCATCGCTATCGACAAACCACTCTCCTCGTCCCTAAGTAGCCTACACAGGGTATGAAGTTGGACACAGAGCTGTAATTTTGGCAATCATCAGTGGCGTAAGCACGACCGGGACGACTGAGATGGCGGCAAACTTGGTGTTAAAACATAGTGACCGTTACTGGTTCAGAAGGAGCTTTCAACGTGCTGTTTTGAGTGCGTCCCGGTGAAGTTGAGGCCCCAAGACCCAAGCTTGACGTTTCCGTTTCTGGCTCCACAAGCTATGTGAGTGTCCTTTCTAACGATACCACAGAGGTTAATTCGACAATTTGCATACCGTGTTTTAATCGGCGATCTTCGAATTCGCGGAATCAAGCGTTTCCTGGTTATGATTCATTGAATTACTTACCAATGCCAATCAATCGAAAAACCTAAGGATGAAACAAAGGTAATAACATTTTAGCTTACGAAAATATCTCTTTTAAATCATTTATCGTTATTTCGAAGAAATTCTAGTAGTTTCCTGTTGATGTAGCTCATTAATCGGTGCACAACTTCCCTCTTAGTTCTTGGCTAGTTGATTCCAAACATTCATCCAAATAATGTCTTATTCGCGAAAACAAACTTGAATCTGACAGGGAGCGAGAGTAGGAGCTTTGTACAATTTGAACCTAGGGATTTGTATGAAAATGGCTTTCCCCTAGATACTATTGTCCATTAAATCCATCCAATTTCAAGAAGATCAATGGTTCCACTTCGACGCTTTTTTGCAATTTTGCGAGTAGTTGTTTCCATTGTGTCTAGAATTGGTGATTGTGAGGTTATCTGGTGATTTTGTATTTTTGTACTCTTAATTCGACCAATATTCGGTGTACTTCAGCTCGGGTTTCATTCAAACTCTGAACATCCTACGTTGAATTACTTTTAAAGCCATAGTTCGAAAGTGGCACTGTTATAACGTGTATTACCAATCGTGCCAAGCGAAAATGTTAGTTCGTACATTCGTTAAAGTGGGCTTTTGCAGCTTCATAATTTCAGTGTTTGGTACTGTGTAAAAGTTCAATAGTTTTGCATGTCGCGTTTTTCTCAGCAACCTTGATTTGTGCTTGGACTTTTGCTTCCTGTTAGCCTACAACAGGTTTATTGTATCAAGCCTGCTCCAATGTGTACAGTATTGCTGCGCTACGAAATACACTGATATCACTCCTCCCTGATCCACTGCACATTAAGGTTCAACTGAGAACGCCTCAATAAGCGGCCATCTTGGAAAACGAAAAAACAGGTTTTTTCTCACACCGTTGGTAACATCTTTATAAAAATGAATCAATTTATTCCGGGCATTGGTAGAGTATTACTGATTGATTTTCATGAAGATTTTTCCAACGGTGTGAGAAAAAACTGCTTCTTTCGTTTTCCAAGATGGCCCGCTTATTGAGGCGTTCTCAGCTGAACCTTAATTTACCTGTACATTTTGTTCTACATGATCGTTCGTTTGTTGTTCTCCACTGCCTTATTTCTTCTGATTGTTCTTTTTACATTTCTAGACCTCGATCGCGGCTTTCAGTGCGTTTCCTTCCTGATTTGTTTAGCTTTAGGTCCTAAAGGATTATTCCATTCAAAGTTTCCGCTTGCCATGTTAACAAAAGAACGGAACGATTTCGTAAACGTGATTTTTCTCCTTGCTGCCATGGGTTCATTGATTTTCGTGTTTTTGGACATTTAGAGTCCTTGGATGCATGATTCGTTAATCTACAGTTTTGCTTCGAACATTTGTCACACCGCTGACGTTATTTGCAGTTGATCTCTCGGCGATTAAATCTTCAGCAAGTTGCACATACAATCACGTTTTGGTAGAAGGGATGTACACTGGTTTTTGTAGTAGAACTGTCGTATATAGTCTAGTAGCTGCTTGGTTCTAAAGGATACAGTGATTCGTGTTGTCATATCCCTCATTATAGTTCCGTATTTTTTTCCTCTTGCAACTGCCATATCATTGTCGTTATAATAACATCACCAGATATCGTTGACTACCAAAAACAAATGTCACCGGGTGCGGCAAGCTTCCAGGCACGGCTAATTTGGAACTAGATCATAACGTTAAACCTACGATCCTACCGCCACGATGTGTTCCCGTTGGGATGAGAGGCAAGCTGAAACAAAAAATAGTCTCGAAAAGGACGGCATAATTAGAAAAACGAACAAGTTATACTGATTGAGTCACCAATATCGAGGATGTCCAACGAGGTGAAAATGATTCCGGACTCCGAATTGGTTTGGATCCTGCTCATATGGCCAAAAAGTGTCAAGATGTCTGACAGATTGTATATTTTCCGTAATAACCGTATATTGATCAGTCATGTACTGAAAAAAAAACTAATTGATAGTTAGCATGATAGCTACCATAGAGTGTAAGCGGACGTTGACCCAAACTATTTTTTTTTAGCCGGAAATTACCATCCAAATTAAAGTTGTGGGGGAAGATACCAATAATCACTCCCACCTATTGGAGAACGTGAATATAAAAAAATCTCGTGAAAATGATCGAATGTGCCCATATATCCACTCCATTAGCATGAAAGCAGAAAACAAATTTATCCTATGCATTACGAGTGCCAACGAAGTGAAAAATATTGTGTCAAATTTGTCCAAGGTAGGTATGAGACAAATAGCATGCGGAAGATTTTGAAAATTTATTTAAAATTAATTTTGATTACTAAAAGCAATTTTTTTCAAGGAGGAGTACAGCATCTACGTGCCCGCTCACAAAGTTGAGATCAACGGTGGGGTTATCAATACAAATTTTACCTGCATATGTGTTGTTTCAATGACGCCCTACTCCAATTAGTGAATTTGCATTCAGTAAAATCATTTGTCCATTCAGAGTCGTATCGCATCTTACGATACCGCGAACGAATCAACGTTTTCGATGCGAGAGTTTGCACGTGCTCATTTGTCATGTAACAATAACAACCTGAGGTTTCATAGACTTGTAAAAGTATTTAATTCACTGGCGAAAAAAACGCTTTTTGAAATATTATTTTAGGAAGAAATATAGTAAACGGTTGGTTAGACGAATTACGCCAATTATTAAAAACGAAGAGCTATTTTTTTTCAACACAGTTTGCGAAATCTTTTGGAACATTTGTAATCACGGAGATGATATCAGCATTTGGAAAAATGACCAATTGAGAAAGAAAATTCAGATTTTTCAATATCAAATAAACCAACTTACCGTGCACCGAATTCCGATTATTGTTAGCGAGATCGGTAATCAACAATTTATCATTACCGCCAACGACTCCACCAACAGCCACCGGTCCGGATATGCAGGGGGCTACGGTTCGGCTGGTACTGACGTGATGATGATTCCCGTTGACCACTACTGTTGCTGCTGCTGCCGCTGCACTGTTGCTGCTGCCACCGCCGTGGTGACCTTTCCATTTATCGAACGAAAAGTGATACTTGGCCTTGTTGAGTGTGTTCTGCAGTTGCGTGATACTGCGTCTTCGTTCCCCAGCACCCGCCACCACCTGCTGATGATGATCGGGGATGACGACGATTTCAGCCGACGGTGCGGCGATTTGCGCCGCTTCCTTTGGCGTTGAGTTCTTTGGTTGACCGAGACTACGTTTGCGGTGATGATGCTCCCGGAGGTACTCCTCTCGGATATCGTTCTCGTCCAGATCTAGTTCGTCTTCGTCGTCGT
The DNA here is from genome assembly GCF_030247195.1 of Topomyia yanbarensis. Taxonomy (NCBI): domain Eukaryota; kingdom Metazoa; phylum Arthropoda; class Insecta; order Diptera; family Culicidae; genus Topomyia; species Topomyia yanbarensis. The sequence continues at coordinate 208,100,786 of NC_080670.1, read as the reverse complement.
CCTCGTCGTCTTCGTCATCGGAGGAGGAAATGTACCGTCCCTCCGAGTAGCAGCTATCCTCGGAACTGACCGTACGGGTTGACGGTTTGTAGTCGAGTTTGGTGTTGCTATTCCGTTCCGACGGATATGGGATCAATTGAGGTGGGTGATGGTGGTCCGTAACAGCCTGCAACTGCTGCTGTCGCTTATTGTCGGTGATGATGGGAGCCGTTTCTGGTGCTCGTTTATTGCCGCCGCCGCCGCCACCGGTTGTAAGATCGAACGATAATGTACTGTCCCACGAAGTGTCCGCCGTTTGGTAGGGCTTTGTTTCATCTGGTGGAGAAAATAAAATAGACGTGTAAAAATTAGCACATATTTCAAGGTGAGCCACTACTAACTAACTAAAGCAAGGGTGTTTACGAGTTTAGTTAGTTCCTGAGCATGGTTAGAAAACAGGTTGGACACCCTCGGAGAACCCGTGGGTTGAAAAATTATAGCAAGACAAGTGTTGAAACGAGGGCTGAATGAGTTGCTGCGCGCACCTACTCGGGACGTGTGAATTAATCAATTTGGTAAGTTTGAGAACTGACTGCCAAGACAATGGTACATTCGTGAACGAACAATTTAAACGAATTTTATATTTAAACTCGTTACCCACTTTTCTGACTGAAACCGTGATCTGTTCTCCCCATTCACCTGTAATTTCAGCCTATAAGTACTCATTAGATAGCCGTTAATTTTCGGATCATTTTTACACTGATCGGCAGAGAATCGAATTACTACAGACAAACACACACGTTAGGTATTTGGTATAACTCGGCACACGTCGCACGCTCTTTTTCGGAAACGTGAAGGTCGCGGCACTAGCCTTGGCCGAACATAATTTTCCGTTTCCTTCACTTGTTTGAGGTGGAATTTGGCTTTGGTAAAAATATGGACGGGTATAAACAACGCGGCACGATCGACAACAATGCGGATTGATTAAAAGTTTGTTACTGCTATGGCATGGTGACTGTTGTCATGGACACTTTGATCGCTGTCATCCATAGCAGCGGAATGGCAAATCGCTAGGAGGATCATAGCAAACATTTGCATTTTTTTTCGTTGAGCGAACAAAAGTGACGTTTATCAAATCATTACATTCCGGTTTTCAAAATCTCGTGAAGAAAAAGATCGTTTTCCACGAAATTCGAACGCTAAAACGGGTTAATACCGACGCAGATGGATGGTTGATAGACCCGGTGGAATTCTCCAGATGATATCTCTTCCATTACAATCTGATCGGTTAGCAAGCATTCTATTTGATTGAGGCTCACAGTATTGGAAAAAAGTGGTCCACTAAAAATGATTGATTTGTTCTTTGTTAATGTTTTCCCCGGCCGGATAGCATACTGCACCACAGGCACCAGCCTGCCGGCTGTCATGATTCCACGGAACGGCATAACTTGGAACGAACGGGCTTCCATTCCGCCGAGTCATGGCTTTTGATGCTTTGAATATTGACCAGGTGATACGTACTCCATGCGGCATAGGAGAGAGCGTGGTAATCAATAACGATGATACGGAAGAGGTAAATGATTTGCTACGACCCAGGTGTTTCATATTTTGTTTTTTTCAAGGAGGTGTTAAACACAGAAGGTAATCACCGATTGTGACAGCTATAAACTAATTCTTTCTATTTAGTCACGGATATTCTTTACTATTCAACAGAGAGTGTCTACCATCGATTCCGGGGGCAGCATGAAGGTAAAACTGCAAATTAAGCGCACAGCGGAAAACCAACTTTCAAATAAACAACAATTATTATGACATAGCGACTGCTGTACGCTCGGCGAATCCCACACGACATTGACCGTTTTGTTTGTATTCCCTGCCTGATGGTTCGCTGCAACCCAGTGTGCCAGATTTTCCAATCGATATCCGATTGGTTTCATGGTCGTCACAAACAAATACACAATGGTGGTGATGGTAGGTGGTACACAAAAGACGCAACAAATCGGTGGAATATTCGCTGGTGCTGACGAAGTTACACTTCATTTGCACAAACAATAACATACTCACTCACACAAACAGAACCATACAGCGTCTCGTGACGCGCGGACTCATTTGAAATTCATCTCGCACATAAAAAATGCAGTAAAAACCTTTGCAGTAATCGAGCAAGAGCTGAAAGATATATGGAAACGGATTGACACCCAAGTTGGCGCTGGTTTGTTTTTTTTGCTAGGGTTTGTTTATAGGGTTTTGTTGCTTTGTTGAGATCACGCCTACTATGTAGGTATCGAATGGCCCGCTGGAAATGTGGGGAATAGCTGAAGTATTGTTTAATTGGGAGCAGCTCTGAGGAGTTCTAGAAATACTGTTCCGAGTCAAAAAGTGATTTACCTATTTTGTAAAGCTGTTGGGTAGACACAAGAACAGTTTTATAGTGACGTCGTAATAATCGAAAGAAAAAGTAAACAAAGAGAGGTTGTCATTGTTACTTGGATCCTATTGGAAATTTTCCCCAGAAATAGTCCCATAAAATCGCGACCTCAATCGCAATCCACCCCCGCACTAGCTACCAGAGAGTACCTATAATCCTATTCTACACCTTTCCATAGGGTACCTATAGCTATTGATTCAATAGTCGCGGCGGACCGCGACCTCAGCGAATTAGTGCTAATTGATTGAACCACACACGTTTGACGGGTTTCACGACCGAGAAAATGACAATAACAAACTGCAATCCGCGATTGTTTGCGGTTTGTTTGAGCACCCATGTGATTATTGGCACTGGTGAGTTCGGTCGGTGGTGCGCTTATGATCCGGTGTCAATATAGTTTTACATTTCCGCCTACGCGTTTCGCTTGATTTGATCCGCTTTCGGATGACAGACGTCCGGTAGGAGTGGGAAAATCTGATGTAGTTCCGAACCAAACTTTTCATCATTTTTTTTCTAAGCCTGCTCTGAGTTCAGGTTATATTCAGATTATTCTTTTATTAATTATATCCATAGAGCTCAATTTTCTACATGCAAAAATGGCTTGATCAACGACACGACCAGACACTCGCGTTGCGAAACAGTACCTTTAATATGACTGCCCTTCACGGATTCCTAAGGGAGTAATATAGCATTTTGCTTGCATTCGCCTGCTTAGCTGAAAACAAAGTTCGATTTCAGTATGTCTCATCAACAAACAGAACCTCTTCACTTACGGAACATTGTAAGTTAGAAGTCGTTTAGTGTGTTCACAAGTAGTGTTTCCAATTTTGGACTTAGCGTCAGCCCGATGCAAAAGGAACTCGTTACGGAAGTGGTACATTCAGTGGAAGACCGGACGCCGGGGAAAACAGAGGTGCTGTTGATTAGTAACCGAACAATCTCGGTCGGAGAATATATTATCGACTCGAAGCATGAGGGTCAGCAGTTGGACGTAATAATCGTCACAGCTTTGGTCAACTTAATGCCGAACAATTCGGCCATAAGCAGATGCACGAGGAGACTGCTGGTGAGTACGGGGGGTAGCTAGTCCCTATCGGACCAGCGTCTGCGTCATCGCCAGAATGATTTCCATTGTATTGCTACTGGAGAAGGATACGGAGTACCACAGAAACAGAGACACCAGAAGTGTCCGATAAAGAACGTTAACACCATGAGGAAGTGGTAAGATGATTCGGACATGCGGCGTGTCCCCTCTATCCGGAGTACACATGCGTCGAAGACAGCGAGTCTTGGCTTCGCCGACGACATTGCCATAATGACACGGAACTTTGAGGCGATGTCGGAAACGTACATCAGACTGAAAGCTGAAGCCAGCAGGATTGGACTTGCCATCAACGTTTCGAAGACAAAATACATAAGAGGAAGAGGTTCTAGAGACGACAATGTGAACCTCCCATCCCGAGTTCAGATTGACGGTGGCGAAATCGAGATGGTCGACGAATTCGTGTATTTGGGCTCACTGGTAACCGCCGACAATGATACCGGAAGAGAAATTCAGAGACGGATCTTGGCGGGAAATCGTGCCTACTTTGGACTCCGGAGGACGCTCCGGTCGAATAAAATTGGCCGCCGCACGAAGTTCATTATCTACAAGACGCTGATTAGACCGGTGGTCCTCTCCGGCCACGAGACCTGGACTATGCTCGTGGAGGACCAACGCGCCCGAATTATGGTGGCGTGCAAATGGAAGACGAATGAACCGTGAGTTGCATCAGCTGCTGCTGGAAGAACCATCCATCACGCATACCGCAAAAATAGGACGTTTGCGTTTGCGGTGGGCTGGACACGCCGTAAGAATGTCGGACGACGACCCGGTGAAGATGGTTCTTGAGGGCGATCCACACAGGAACAAGAAGACGGGTCGCACAGCGAGCACGGTGGATCGACCAGATAGAGGACGATCTGCGGAACCTTTGAAGACTGCGAAGCTGGCGACAATCAGCAATGGACCGAGTGGAGTGGAGACGGCTTCTGCACACAGCAAGAGACAACAAGGCTTTAGCCTGAACGGTAAGGTAAGTACAGGCGTCGAAGAGACACCGGAGCACGTGATGTTTGATTGCCCAGCGTTCAGCTCAATTCGAAACGCAATGTTTGCTATCAGCGGGACAGACATTAGCCTAGAAAACATTTTTCACAGAATGTATCGCGATGAAAATAGGTGGAACGCCATTAGCAGAACCAGTCGACTTTGCAACGAAAATGGCGTGAGGAACAGTGAATCATCGCCTAGATGCACCGCCGGAGACTAGCTCGAGTAATTCGCGTTGATGCATCGGAAGCGGGTCGTCAAGTCGCCAGTGTACCGGAGGCCACGTTTTACCCAGAATCATCGAACCGACTTCGACACCATACCCGAAAGTCCGCGAGTAGGCTAGTTTCACCGCCGGGGGGACTAGATCGACTCTACTCTAGCCGGAATCGCCGAACCGAACACTACAGCTACCCCGTTGCTCCTTTTGATAGAATAGGTTCACCGCCGAGAACTATCTGAGCACTTCGCAAAAAAAACTGGAAGCTAAATGGCTCGTGTGAGGAGAAATTCCGCTGCCGAGAAACTCTCAGTCAAGGAAGGGTAGATTCGCTGCCTTAATTATTCGTTTTCGCTTCCGCTCCTGGTAATCAGCCAATTCGGGGGTATCGGATCTATTTTTTGCTTCGGTGGCGGGCGGAGGTGGTAGAATTTCCAGATACTGCTGCTCGCAGCAACTGCTCTGTGATGATTAGAATCTCCGCTGGAGCTATATTTTCACCACAAAGTACAGCAAGCCAATACATTGGCCGCCAGGGCTATTTTCTTTTTAACTTGGCTGTGCTGATTCTGCTTCATCTCACAGCTATACCTGGAGTACTCTGACTCAAAATATTTTAAATCTCGTAGTCCTTTGCTAATTGAATGCCGTTATAAATGTTTTGTTGTCACAATATTTTCTTCTGTGTAGCCGGGGGTTTTAGTTTATGTGATAAATATAACAAACGGATTCAACGGAGTTTCAACAATTACCTGAGTCATTAAGTAAGGGGCATCCATATTTGACTTATTATTTCGATATTCGAGTGTTTGGTCGTGTCGTAGATTAAACCATGCGATTTTTATATCTTTTTCGCTGATCTTGACGTGAAAAATACGCAAACACACTTTCTTTTAGTTTGCTTTGAACTGAAGGTAAAACTGCAAATTAAGCGTAACTTGAACTGGCAAATCCGGCCAAAACCGAACGGAACAATTGTGTTGGTGGTCTCGGTTGCGATGTAAATGTCGCTCTACAAACCACAGGTACAGATGGTCTGCCACACGAGATGTTTCTGTGTGCGAACTTCGACCGGTTAATGGGTTTAAAAATATCTGCCACCTTCCCTCTTCCAGTCGACGTATGATTTTCCTGAGCAGGACGCTGTTCAAAGTCTACCTTGACGTAAGATTCGTCATCCTGTAACTTTGCGATAGCTCGGACGGAGAGGTTTTCAAACAGCTGGCCACTCTTTTTGTCGTTTTTGCAGCCTCCAGCTTCCGGTTTCCGATCCAGTCTTCCTAGCTTTCGGCAAACATTTTCCGAACAGTTTTGTGATGTTGATGACAGTTAATTTAGCCTTATTGAACAATTTCGTCAACTTTGGATGCTTTTGGATTTTCGTGATGCGCGAGCAAAATTGCTCCTCTTGCATCGATGGCATTTTTACAACTGAGGAGCAAATGTCCAAATCAAATAGTAGGCGTGATGCTGCAAACTTACATCTTTAAGGGGACCTTCTCCTGGATTCTGCGGAAAATCAAACAATATTTGAGAATTTTTTGTGGAAAAGCGAAAAGACATACGAACTTCTGCTTTTGATCTTATAATCGTTATTTATCGATAATTAGAAAATGATTTTTTTTTTTCAAAATAGCGGCATCAAAACGGCGGATCTCGTCGGCCTCTGCGCGCGAAACATCGTCCTACTTAGTCAAGTGCAGTGTGCAGCGAATGGGCGCTTACTTTCCAGCTAGCACTGTTAACAGTGTTCTAAGGTGACCAGCGCAAAAAAGCGATATCCTCTTCTGCTTGTTTCTGTGCTGTCTTCGCAGCTTCCGCAACTGTTTGGATGTCATCCACTGTAGACATTTACGGAAGCCCAACTGCATGTTGGACAGGCTGTTCTTACTCTCCTTGTACTTGGTAGGCCTATTCAGATCTCCAGGAGGTTCTGCCGGTTTTGGCAGCAAAATCAGCATCTATCGCTTCCAGTTATTGAGGCAGCTACCAACATCGAGCTGCATTAGTCCTGAACATATCCGAGTTCTGCTGTATCGTTGTTTGCAAAAACAAGTTTGGGATTCCGTCTGATTTCGAGGCTTCCTCACTTAAATAGTTTCGCCATCAGATCTACAATGGTTATTCGGGCTTCTTCATAATCATTCTCCTCACTGTTTGGTGGAAGCGGCCAATGCTGCTAGAGACCATCTTCTCTGGGCAACTTTCAGGTGGTACTGCTGGGCCTATCAATGTAACTCTGTAGGCGTCTCCCCAAAGATTTGCGTTGGCTTTGTGACAAATCTCCTCAAGACAGGCTTTCTTGCTTAGCTTGATTATTTCGTTGAGAGTGGTTCCTGCAGCTCTGTACCTTAATTTTCGTTACTCTATTTCGGTGTCATTGCGAGTCCTCCGATTTCTTCTTCAAGATCGTAGGCAACTTTCAAGTAGATCCTCAATCGTCGTATTCCACCAGTTTGCTGAGCGGCAACAGTTTCTTTGTTACCCATTCTTCGACATGGTCCCATCGGACGCCCTTAATTAGTGCTTCCGTCGACTCGTCGACACTAAGGTTTAAAAGGATACGTCCTTGTCCTTGGCCCGTTCATCTGCCTGCCACATGATTAAAACTGTATCCTGTTATATTTTTTTACATTTTAACGACATTCAATTAGCTAGAGATTACTGGGTAGGGAAAGTTATGAAAATTAGAGCCATAGTACTCAAGTGAGAGTAAGGATGTGAAGTTAACAGATCGGAAAACTAGAAGTGGCAGGGCCATTAGAACATGCTTAATATCGTACGGGCTTAATTTTTGTCTTCTGCTAAGCAGGGTCGAGCTTAGGCAGCATAACTACGAATCACCCGAGTTCACTAGCATGTGTCCTGGTATAGATAGACATGTCCATCTTTACCGTGACAACCGACATATTGCGTGTCTTAATTTTTGTCCACAAGAAGGTTGATAAGACTTTTATCTTTCTCCGAACAAAATCAGCCTAGAGGTCGTGTGCCATCTGGCGGGTTGACTTATCTCAGTCAAGAATTAATCCTGCTCCTTCTTCCATGTCGTAAGAGGCGACTGAAAAGAGTTCTCAAGTCGAGATGTTTCTCCGTGCTTAGGACTGAATGGCTGGCAGCACTAAAATATGCCAAACACGCACGGAGTTTTGTGGATCTTAACCTTGCTGTGTCAAGCGAATCCCTGACACAGTAGACGTTTGTTTCTTCCTAAATTGTAGGATTCAAATGCTGATCATATCCCTAATACCAACTCTGACGAAGAAATCCATACACTGCGAATTGTTTGCCTGAGCGTGATGAACGCTTGCGGCATGCTGCACGGATTTTCTCATCAGAGTTGGTCTGCTTGCTAATACCCATTTCGGGGTCGCTATAGGCAATTATAAGCCAACGTGTTTGGTCTCTTCTCGTTGCTGTACAATACGTGCTGATGATGAAATGTGTAGCGCTGTGATCTAGTAGGGTTAGAGAAGCACAAATTGATTTTCAGCAACAACGTACAGCAACTATGAATAGATCTCACCTTGGGCGGCAAGGAAAAGCATTGGTTATTGGTTGTTAACCAGAAACATCAACCGTTATCCTACTCAGACAAAACAATGCGTATTTCCCCTGAATATTAAATTTCTCGGTATCAGTTCATAGCTAATAAATCTGAGCAGAGCAAAACTAATACACTATGTACTGTGGCTTATCAGTTCGCCACTACCCAGAGGGAACTTGGCCTTATACCCACTGGTCTATCACCGATGCGATTGAATATCCGAACCGAAATATTAATCAATGACATCTAAAGAGCACACAATTCTATGAAAAGGAGGACTGCCAGGTAGATAATTAAATATCACATCTCATTCATAATTATACATATTAAAGATTAAAGAAATCTCTCATAAAACTTTCACACTAGAGCTTGTATGTGCTCTCAAACTTTTTTTATGGCGATGGCCATAAAAAAGTTTGCATATTTTCGCTGAACTTCACTGGAATTCGTAGAATTTCTTTCGAATTTGCAGAAGTCTTTCCTAAATTTCGAATAACTGTCTTTAATATTGAGGAACTTCCCTATTGTTTACAATATTTCGGGAAAAGGTTCCTGAAGTTCCTTGAAAGTTGTAGATCTTCCAAAATCGGCAAAAACTTTTCTTTTGCAGGTAAAAAGATTAAATGAAAGCAGTAAAAACGTCATAAAAAGGCAGAATTTGACCCTGAAACCTTACCAAATTCGATCGATCGATCTGCACTCATAAATTACACCATACTGAAGCTACAAAGGCAAAATAGCTCTTCGAAATTTATCTGTGATTGATGAGTAAACTGAAATACCACCAATAACTTTACCCAAATTTCGCACCTCATAAAACTGCTATTTTGCTATGTTCGCTTCGCGGTAGCAAAAACAACAAACACAATTTATTTAATCGATCCTCAACGCCATTGGCGGCGAATGTAAACATTCGCGCTTCTTTTAGATCACCATTCGATTCGATCCAGTTCCAGTAGAACCACCAGACCAGTGGCGACCAGACCCCGCTCGTTTTTTCAGCAAATACTCACATCACCTCCGTTGCATAGTCGGCTCTGATCTACACTGATTGCGGGTGTGTAATCTTCGTGTTCAACGCGCGACCCGGGCGGTCGCGATCACGCGCCTTCCCATACAACGGAGGGACCCCGCTGGAAACGGTCTCTTGTCTTAGCCTTCAACTTTGATTTGCACATCATCGTCGTCGATTGATGGTTGGCAGTAAAAAAAATTCATCATCAGTCGGTCGGTTCGTCAGCGTCGTTATTCGAACAAAGTGCGCGCTGTTACAAATTCCATGTTTATACATGTAGATATAGTTATAGGAATCAAAGATGATCATGGTAGAAGGGTGGACGCGCGGGAAAATGACAAGATCATTTAAAGTCGATAGATTTATATGGAGGTAGGAGAGGCTGCGATCATAAATTAATTGCAAACGACGATGAAAACAAGTGCACGCATGGCTTGATTATAACGAAGAGTGATGTGATCGTCAAGAATTCAGCTCGCCTTTTGCGACATTAGCTAGACTTTGGTCAGTGCGATTGGCTTGTTGTACTTTGTCATTTGTAACTATCACCGACAGAAGAGGTGACGTCTATCCAGGCGTACATTGAGATTTGTTGATTTTTTACACTTCCGTACTCCCCTTAAATGGTTTCGCTTTGGGGCAATGGGGTAGAGAAAAAACAACATTATCAGTAATAATTTTTCACAATCAATAAAGTTTGAGGACAATTTATAATTGTCTTTCAACGAAAATGTAAACAGGTCCTTATTTATGGCATCAACTCAATCGCTACATAAAGCAATCCATGAACTTTTCCAACAGTGCTCTGCCAATTTTTCCACGATAAAACAGAAGTCCACACTTGTCGTGGTAGGCGAGCTGTCAGATATCCTTAATGGCACGTTCGCGAATAATGGAAAGGCTCTACTGCTGCGCGTTGAAGAGTTTGCTTACGCTTTGATTGACACTATAATTAACGCAGTGACGCGGTACGTGCCGGCGAGTATGAGTATTTGTCATTACGTTCCTCAGAGGCAGTGAAACAAAACCAAAAAAAAAAAAAGATGGGTGGGTAATGTCTGCGACATAACCGGAGAGATGTAGAATACATAAGGAACACGTTCTTCAAATATGTTGATATTCATTGGAATTTTCGGACAAAAGGTGATTTGGGCGAGGAATATTTCAAATTATTCTTTACAAAAATGATGGTGGTCCTGACAAGGACCGTTTTTGTTGGCGTTGTTGGCCTTGGTGGGGAGATGCGCTGGCTTCGATTTTCGTTGGATGCTTCTGACTTCTTACTATTTCCGGGCTTAGCTGTTGTCCAGGAGGTGATTCTGACATGATTGGTGTAGGTGTAGGTCGTCAACCGGTTATAATTTTTCAAGCGTTGTTTACATTTGAAATTAAACCACTGGATCAATTAAAAAAAGTATTGGTCTGTGATATGAAAAGTACGAAATATATCTTCGGGTTTCTGCATTGACGTTTTTGACAAATACAAGATCAATGCATGTGCCTGCAAGTGTAGTTGCTTGTGATGGATCAGAGATCAAACGAAGCTTGAAACATTCATTCATAAAATAAACAAATTTCAAATTCTCTTGTTTTGAAACATCTATGTTGAAGTCGCCTGAAACGACCATTGGAACATTCTGATTTCTAGACTAAATATTCTACATTAAAAGATGGGTGGGTAATGTCTGCGACATAACTGGAGTGTCGTAACTACACTTGTGACGTTAATCCAAATCTAATGATATGCAACGAAATTACGTTTGCATGTGAAATTTTCAAATGATTCGTTATAATTATGGTTAAAAATTCTAATTGGGAATTCTTTTCCATCACCAACTATTTTTCTTTTTTTCGAATCTACAGCATTCTTTGAAAATATTGTTGAAATGTTATTGATGAAAAACTGAAAATGCGTTTGGCAACACTGCTCACTAAATGGATGGTGGGAAGACGCACATTCGTTTTGATTATGCTAGTATTAGTAGCAGGAAAGAATGAAAAGGAACATAGCCCGAAAACGAGCAAGCGAGAGAGCGATAGTAATTCGTATTCGCTCTACTAAACTAAAAAAAGATGGGTGGGTAATGTCTGTGACATAACCGGAGCATCGTGACTTCACTTCGAGACGTTAATTTAAATCTAATGATTTATGCAGTTAATCAAAGGAGGCTGCCAAAAAGTTCGAATAAAAGCACGCGACTAGTGTACTTTGCACGTTCTATATTCTATCAACACTAGAGAGAATCGAAAAAATAATTCAAAGTGTAATAGCAACATGCAATTGTGGCAACACTGGCCATGGGATGGTGGGGAACACGCACATTCGTTTAATTTATGATGTATTAGCAGCAGAAAGGAATGGAAAAGCAGTGCGCGAAAACGAGCGAGGATAATTTAAATTCTCTTTCTATCCACATATCGTATTTCTAACCTACTTGCTGAAAATTGTTAAACACCTCAAATGGATATTTCAGTTTAACTCTTATTAGAACACAATTAATTGGTCCTGAAAAGAACCGTTTATTGTTTTATTGCGGGAGCATAATTCAGACGCACTCCCCGCGACACGGTGAGCCAGTTTAATATATTTGGCCTGAAAGTTATGCGTTTGGTGCAGTATTTTGCATTCTCGAACAAACCAGGCGCACTATTTTGCATTCTCGAACCAGTAGGCATCGTTGGCTTCTCGGGGCATCATTACGACTGAGGTTTGTAAGCGTAGCTCGACTTTGCAGTCCTGTACAATCTCACGAACCAGACGCTGGAACGATAGCCTACAGATTAGTTGCCCTTTAGTTGGGGCGAAATTCTTGCAGGGCGACAGTTCCGATGAGTCACCAGTAGCTGGGGCACTGTTTCCGTCCATCGCCATTGCCAACTGCTTTCCTTCGGTGGACTGGCTGCTTGCTAGTGCTTGAACGAATACGAATGATGAGAAAAACCGACTGACCAATATTCATATATAAACACACGAGAAAGCACTACTATCGCTCTCTCGCTCGTTTTCGTTCCATTCCTGCGCCTTTCCTTTCCGTTCGGCTACCAATACTAGCATAACCAAAACGAATATTCTGTCTTTCCATCGCCTTCAATGTAGTGGCCAGTGCTAGCAAACTTGCATGTTCAGTTTTTCAATAACAACATTCAAACAATATTTTCAAAGAATGTTACAGATTTGAAAAGAAGGACGGAAAATATTTTCACAAATTTAAATTCTTTTGTGTTATTTGTTAGCGCTGATAAAGGCTATTTAGTTTGCTACTAGCAAGGAGCTGCACAAACAAATCGATTTATGCAGTTAATCAACGGAGGCTGCCAAAAAGTTCGAATAAAAGCATGCGACTAGTGTACTTTGCACGTTCTATATTTTATCAATACTAGAGAGGATCGATAAAATAATTCAAAGTGTAATAGCAACATGCAATTGTGGCAACACTGGCCATGAGATGGTGGGGGAACATGCACATTCGTTTAAGTTATGATGGTATTAGCAGCAGAAAGGAATGGAAAAGCAGTGCACGAAAACGAGCGAGAGAGGATAATTTAAATTCTCTTTCTTTCGTTCCACACATCGTATTTCTTATATAGACGCTGGAACGATAGCCTACAGATTAGTTGCCCTTTAGTTGGGGCGAAATTCTTGCAGGGCGACAGTTCCGATGAGTCACCAGTAGCTGGGGCACTTTTTCGGACCGTCGTCATTGCCAACTGCTTTACTTCGGTGGACTGGCTGCTTGCTAGTACTTGAACGAATACGAATGAGAAAAACCGACCGACAGATATTTATATAATCGCGCTAATATGCACTACTATCGCTTTCTCGCTCGTTCTCGTGCCGTGCGTGAGCCTTTCCTTTCCGTCCGGCTTCTAATGGCCTAACCAAAGGAGTATGCCGTCTTTCCCCCACTAACTGCTCTCGTCAAGCAACCAAATACGAATAATCATAAAACAAACATGTAGTGGACCTATATATAAACTTTTCATTATTTTATTGTTCGGTTGGTCCACCATTTTGACGGCTCTGTGCGGGATGGGCTGAAAATTTTCACTTTTCCGAGTCGTTTTCGAAAGATTTTTCAAAACACATTTTTTTTGTTATTAGTACATGTTATACATACTTAAAATTTTAATACAGCATAGAGGAACATATTTTCAACAAATTGACCTAAAAATCAAATCATTCTGTTAAGTATGATAAAAGTTATTAACGTTCAAAATCTGACGCGGTGCCGCAGCCGATATTTTGAAACGGGACCCCTATATTGAAAGCTTAAATGTATTCTACATTAAAAATAAATGAGCGTCTTGTCCTGGTTAGTCGCTGCACGGTGCGGATAGGTGCGTGCGTTTGCCCAGGAGACGATTTGTCGAAGAAGAAAAAAAAGACCATTCGTAGTAGCGACGCGGGCGATGTAATAACAATAAAAATTGCATTTATTATTTCCAACAAGGCGCGAAACTGGCTGGCTGAATGCGGAAGAGACGCGCCATCGTCTCAGTGGGTTTATTGTTATTTTGCAATTGGATTGATCGTGTAAGGGGACGCAGCTGGCTGTCGCCATGGGTACGTCACTGATAGGTTTCAATTTGTGAGATTATCTGTAAGTATTCTGTACCATGGAGGAAATCAGTCGGAAAAAGCAGTATTATTTGCAGTTTGTTTTTATTATTTCGATTGGAATTTTTGATCAACTGAAATTTTTCTTCTAGTCTAGTCTACACATACACAGCCAATGCATGTAGGGATCCTGGAAAATTGCAGATATTCGCCAACAATTTTTCTTGTCAATATTAATGTTTGTGGCGACACAATCACTAAAGCGGCCAGGCCCAACTGTGCAGCGTATAAAATGAAGAAGATTCAAAATTATGCGGCAATCAAATTATTCATTTAATGAACGATTTAATCAACGAACTATTTTGAACCTTGAATAAGGAAGAAACGTGGACAACCGTACCGACCGTTTCAATTTGATGGGGGTTTGATAAATCGTTGGGAGTGACTTGACTAAGAAGGTTAAAGTATCTCCTTTGGTTCTTTGGTCAACTGAAATGTTTCCTCGCACAAAACAAGGTTGCCGATCGACTAATCAAAAACTTGAAGGCAACAGGATAAGATTAGATATTTTCCCTTTTTATTTATTTGTTTTATAAACCAAAAAGAATATAAAAGCTCCAATCATGTCCTTAATACTAATCTTTATTCTAACAATCCAGCCACACACAAAAACAATAGTCATACAATAATTAAAAAAAGAATAAAAAGGTAAAAAGCTGGTAATAAATTGATTGAAAAATCTTGAAAAACGTATACGCAGTTTCTCGAGAAACGTTGAAATCGAATGCTGAAGTGACCTGATTAAAAATTCTTTGTAGACTAGTGATGGCTCCATACATACTGAAATAAGTGCGTCGGAATGGAATCGGAACATAATGTTGCGTAATGCTCTAGATGTGACATTCATGTTGACTTGTTCCAAAATAGCTGGGGCATCTATACGACCTTGCAGAGTATCAGCAATGAACGTGACTCTTGCGGTATTCCTTCGAACAAACAGGGGCTCCAGTTGAATCAGCTGACACCGGATTTAAATAGCTAGGAAGTCGGGCAGAATCTCTCCATGGCAATCAACGATAAAAAAGCGACGCTGCACGGTCTCTATTCTCGGATTGATCGCGATAAAGAGCAGTAGAGCGATTTGAGACAATAGATATTGGTAAAATTTTTGGCTATCCTGAAGATGCATCCCAGTTCTGGAGACACTTTACCAACTGCATAGGAGACGTGTTCTTTAAGGACATTATACATGCGAGCCACAACATAGCTGCTATGTCGCACACACCCCTCTCCCCTGCCTAACCATGTATCTGACATAAGCAAATATAAAAATACGTTTTTCAACACACTAACCTTGCTGGTGTGCCACGATACTGCTACTTAAGGAAGCTAGAACATTTTCCTATACAATCAATCCAAGTTTTTGACGGAATTCCATCTGTAGGTTCTATTTTGTGCGAAAATATCACCCCTCTTCATTTGGGGTTTCTTTTCGAAACACTCTTCTTCTCGTTTTCATTGCACTTTTTCAAATGCACTTTATTCACAAACCACTGCAAAAACTCTCACGAAACTTTAATCGTTTACTAACAAAACTTCAAATTTTCTGCCAATGTGCAGATGACCAAAGGAAAATCTTCGGAAACTCTCATTTGTGCGTTTGAATTTTCACTTCAGATTTCAGTTTTTCTCAATGTAAACAAGCGAGTCGGTGCCTAGCAACGTGGCTTCCACATATCTTCACCTTAAAGGTAAGTTGAGAATCCAGAATCACTCCCAGATCCTTCACGTGACTGGCTCAATATCTGTTTCTAGTAGACGGTAGTTAAAAAAATCGAATCCGTCTTCCGTGAAAATGATATTACCGAACACTTTTTCGGGTTCACATACATACGATTCGTGTTACACCAATCAACAAAGACTTAAAGCTGCTGTTGGAGAAATCTGCAATTTTCAATTGAGTGAATTAGACGAAAAATCTGGAGATTTTGCGTGAAGGACAATCGAGCAGCCTTCAGAACTTCAATCATTGAAGTATAACAGAAACATCAACGGTCCCAAGTGGCTTCCTTGAGGTATACCTGACAATCTCCAATGACAACCGCAATCTCTCGGTTTGTGAGGTAAGACCGAAACCACTGCAAAACACTACCATTTATTCCAAAAATCTCCATTTTTGCGATAGCAAAAGCGGCAGAAAAGTCGCTGTAAACAACATCGGTTTGCGCACGACATTCCATACTCTCTGTTATGTAGGATGTTAAACACAGCAATTAAAAGACGCAGTTGAGCGTCCGTCCAGACGTGAAGCCGTGTTGATCGTCACTTAGGTACTGCTTACAGTGTGCCTGAAGAGGTTTCCTAATCACCAGCGAGACAGCACTTAATGAAGTTATTCCACGGTAATTATTGACGTCTCGCTTATTACCCTTTTGATGGACTGGGAACATGTTTGCGTATTTCAAGCAAGATGGAAAAACTCCTCTCGCAATAAATGCTCCGACATTCGTACCACATGACCAGCCTATTGCAGTCTGCGTATTTTATCTGTTTAACAATATCCACAGTTTTGAATACTTGGTACTACTCATGATTCATGCGTCTGTGCCTGTGTCTCTCCTATCTGCCTTTCTCAACATCCACGCTTCGTGGCCATAAAGAGCCGCAGGGACGATCAGTGTCTTGTATAAGGCGAATGTTGTTGACGTTAGCAGGTTGCGAAACCTAAGCTGGTTACGTAGACCGTAAAAGGCCCTGTTGGCAACTGCAATACGCCTTTTTACTTCACGGGAAACATATTTCCTGATTATACATCATATTAACATGATTTAATCTGTTCCACAATATTCCGCCACGTCACTCGGTCGGTTGCTGCTTGTCTTCAACCTCTCAGGTGCCCGATACTCGCCAGGTTCTGCTCCACTTGGTCCAGCCACCGGTAACGCTGCGCTCCTCTTCGTCTTGTACCTGCCGGGTTGGAGTTGAAAACCAACTTGGTGGGGTTGTTGTCCGGCATCCTCACAACATGCCCCGCCCACCGTACCCATCCAGCTTGAGCTACTTTCCGGATACTTGGCTCACAATAGAGTCGCACAAGTTCGTGGCTCATCCTTATCTTCCACACGCCATCCTCCTCCACACCACCGAAGATCGTTCTCAGCCTGATTACTTCCGACAAATCCATTTACCGGCGGTGATAGGCGCCGGAACAGAATCTGGGATAGCACTTCGTAAGTGGCATTTGTCACTGTGATCGCTCTGCAATTTTCACAGTCGCCTTTCTTGTATATCGGAGTCATGACCCTTCCCTTCCACTCCTCCGGTAGCTGTTCTCTGTCCCAGATTCTTTCGATTATTCGGTGCATGCTTTCCGTCAGTTTCTCCGGACCCACCTTGAAGAGTTCCGCTCCTAGACCATCCTTAACAGCTGCCTTGTTGTTCTTGAGCTGTTGAATAGCCTCGATAACCTCGTTCATAGTGGGCGCCGGTATATCCCCGTTGGCTGAGACCATTCAGATGTTCACTGTAGTACTGCCTCCACCTTTCGAACACCTCACGTTCATCCATCAAGATGCCACCTTCCTTGTCTCTACACATTTCGGCCCGCGGCACAAAACCGTTGCAAGAGTTCATTCACCAGATAGTGGTCCGAGTCAATGTTAGCGCCCCGATAGGTCCTTACGTCGATAATGTCCGAGAAGTCCATCCGTCCATCAATCAGAACATGATCAATTTGCGTCTCTGTTTGTTGCGGTGATCTCCAGGTGTAGCGGTGCAGGAGGCGGTACTGCAAGAAGGTGCTCCTTTTGGTCATGTTCTTGGTGGTTGCGATATCGCCTCTTCCACTGCTCTACGATCGGTTCCAATTACATCAATATCGTCCGCAAAACCAAGGAGCATATGCAACCTTGTGATGATAGTTCTGTTCATCGTTCATTACTAAATCCAACTTAATGCCGTCCACCTTTCGGTCGCCAAGCCTGAACCTGCTCAAGGCAAACCCAAGAAATGTTCTCGACAGGTCTTCCTTCAAGCTGGAACTAACTGCTACCAATACGTCACCTCCGGCGGACTTTCGGCTATTGCTAGGACTCCGGTCGCAATGAAACACCTCGTAGCCGGTACCTTACACCTGACTGAAGTCATCGTTCAACCACGTTTGGACGAGGACAATGATGTCAAAACTCTCATCAGAGACTGCAAGGCGGTATTGCTCAACGGTTGAGTTAATGCCACCAACATTTGGGTAGTATAGCAGCAGTTTGTCCTGTTGTTGACCAAGGCTAGCAATCGAAAAGCTTTGAGGCAAGGAAGGGCTCACAGGTACATTGTACTTGCCTGTGGTAGGTTTGCGGAAGACACCTTGTCCCAATTTCACCACAGGACCGGGACGGCTTACGCAACTAGACTATGTTCCTCGTAAACAACTGCGGATCTCTGGCATTAAATACGGCATCTGGTGGTGATATGAAATAATAATGAA
Organism: Topomyia yanbarensis; assembly: GCF_030247195.1. Lineage (NCBI taxonomy): Eukaryota > Metazoa > Arthropoda > Insecta > Diptera > Culicidae > Topomyia > Topomyia yanbarensis. The sequence goes on along the minus strand of NC_080670.1, from coordinate 208,082,464 downwards.
CTGGAATCGGAGAACATTATTCAAACTGGAATTATTCAAAATGGATGGATACTTGCCGCAGTAGGAAATTCGGAAGACCTTTTCTCCACTCGTTGAAACAGCGATCACAATCTTCACACGGCCAGTACAGGTTTTTGAGTTGAAACTAGACAACAGGTCTAGTGCGAATCGCTGTAATCCGGGAATGCAGGTGCGGTTAGAAACCGATCCGTAGTGGTCGCGGCTTGTACTCAGAGTTAAAAATTTCAAATTCATTGAATGAAAATTGATCATATTCAGCCGCATTCATTTTCAATATTCAGTGACGCAGCTGAAAACGTCAAACGAACAAACCGCCCATTCATCCTTGCAAAATTTCATTCGTCTCCGATTATTACACAAAGCGACCGTTCAGAAACGAATCAAACGCATCAAAGTAGGCTCCGGCACAATGTAAGCGATGATGATTGTTGTTTCATATACTTTACCGGCATTTGAAATCATTTTCCTAGATAATTAGTGAAATGAATATATTGTACGATATTCAACTGAATGAATAAGATGGATAGTTGAATGAATATTTTTTCTATTCACCGCGAGTCGCAACAGGTTCATTTTCAGCCGTCAAAAAAGAGCTTCGATTATTTTTAACTCTGCTTGTACTTTCCCAATCCTAGATTACGCTTCAAGTGACAAATCCAATGACTGACGAAGTGAACAAAACATTTCACTAAAAAGGATCAGTTTCTGACTTTTTCGAAAGTTTCTCAATCACCATACTACAGTGGCAACTACCATCACAGATCGTGGGAGATAACCACTGGATTCGATTATATCTCCGAATCAGCACTGTGTACACAAATCAAAACTTTCACATACAAAATTTGCGATCCATTTGGGCTCTCCGCTTTATGCGGCAGCGTTGATTTACCTCAATTACACGTTAATTATTACTTAATTACATACACGGTAAGCAAAATTACGCCCGAACGAAAATTAACTTCCACCGACGGAGGAAGAAAAGCTAGGGGGAAACAAGGGGGAGGTTAGGTTAGAGGGCGTCTAAAACAGAATCAAAAAAATTCGATGATTTCCCGGGCCTAACGCAAGCACGGGTAGGTAAGCAAGTGCAAGAGAGAGAGAGGAAAATTATCTGTTTTCGAACGTGAAATGCGCGCCAAAATTTCGCTTTCAATGCACTTTTCCGTCCGCTAATTGGACTCCCGTCGTCGGCGCGGCGCTAGCTTTGGGGTTGTATACACTTTTTTTGCTAGCATTACAATGAGTCCCCCACCGCTTGACCGGGGGACATGGATTTTGATCATATTTGGAAGGGATAATGTCACTTTAACTGAATAAATGAAAGGTGGCGAAATCGGTTAAAAAAATCACTCGTTATCTTCCAAAACAGATCACTGACTTAATTTGAGGGGATTTACTGTGTAATGGGGATCATCGTCGCAGTTTGTGAAATCGATTACGAAAAACCATATTTGGTTTGGCTCATGGGTTGATTTTTCTCCTTTGTTGTACAGGAATGGTCTAGAAACTTGGAGGGTACTCTTCACCGTCAACTGGGACGAGCATATTGGGGTCATCCAAGGGGTGAGTCGCTTAGCACAAATCGAATTGTGCTCACAAACAGCGTCGTAGCTCGTGCCGCAATGTACCACGATGTGCCACGGTGTGCCACGCTGTGCCATGGTGTTCAGTAAAACAAAAGCAATGGTTGCTATGATTATTCAACTACACTTTGTTGACAGTTTTCGAGTTGTCAGAAGTGTGCCTCAGTGTGCCACACATTGTGGTAACGAGTGAAATGATCGTGTATTACTGTGAATAGTAATCTTATATTGTGTTATTGTAGGTGATACACTGTGCATAGCACATTGTTCTAAGCGACTCACCCCTTGGGGTCATCCCAAACACATAATTTTCAAACACTTTTAAATCTACTATCACGTCATATGAACGGGGAAAACGATAATAAACAGGATAACCGATGTTCCTCCCTGCAACATTTTGTATTTTTCCTTGCCCGAGCTCACAAATAATTTTTTCTATTGAGATCTAAACTTTTTCTTCTGCGTCGTCGTAATGCAAAATTTCCGCTGTTTTTTCTTCTTTCTGTCAGTTCACTTTGACTCCACCAACCAGCCTACTGTGTTCTTTAACTTTCTATGGCACAAGGAGACAGCGCATGGGGCAGAGTGTTGTCGCGTCGCGTTGTCATGTGTTTCGACCGTTTCGACTGCACGCCTGCGATTGACACATATATTCATATTGATTAGTTTTATTGTTGCTGACTGCTCTCTCTCTGTTGGGTGTTAGTTATTGTGCGGTTCTATATTTTTCCCTATCCGTCACGTGATTCGCCTGATAGTGTACCACCTAGTAGCAGAGGTTCGCGGTGGGAGGTAAATTGCGAAGGCGCAATCAATGGTGGCGAACAAGGACGAGCAGTAATTTTCCAGTAAAACGTGTTGCCGCTATAGCGAATCCGTTCAAAGTCAACCGGTTGAGTCCGTTACCGCATGGATTTGTTTATGACATGCTGGGAAGTGACAGAACCTACTTTTTTTCATTCCGCGAAGTATCAATAACAGATAATGATGTAGTCTAAAACAGAATGTTTCTTCACTGACATATCGTCTGTTTCTTGTATTGTATCAGGGAAAAACTATAATTATCATGGCTTGCTTAATCAAAATAATAAATGCTATTTTAATTGATTGAAACAAGTGCTACTAGCTCTTTTTTTGGGTGACGTTTCTTCTCAAAACTCTTTTCAAACGCGTGATATTGACAGACAACGAAATTCCCCTCGTCGCCCATCAAAATAAGCTGTCACTTGTCCCCTGAAATGCTGTCAATTCAACAGCGGATATTTCAGTTTCATACATAAGCTATCGCGTTTTAAATGTGTCAACCGACCAAGCTTCTACCCAGTTTGCCAGTCAGTCCCCACTTCCCCTTCCCCGGACGTAGTATAGGTTTCCCAACTCGGAAAGTATGACCGACTTCGCGACGATACCTAATTTGATTGCTGTTGTGGCACCGACGACGAAGCCAACCGTCTCAAGGACCAAGGGCCAAGGAAATTGGCGTCATCCATGTTTAAACCTATTTGTTATTGTCCGCTCAACAATCTGCTTTGACGTGCCGCTGCCGCCGCACCCCGGTGGCAGAGTGCATTGCACTGCCCCTCCCGGAATAGATCGGATTTCACAAAGTATGTTGCTTATTTTCCGGAACAGTATAGGCAAGTTTGTTTTTCTAGGTAGTAAACTTCTATTAATTTTCAGTATTACAATTATACATTGTATGCTAATTCCAACCTCTTTAATTGTAATGTTAGATTGCAATATAACTTACAGCCCTCAAAAAGTCATCAAAAACATTCGGTATGTCAAAAAAACATTCACGTGTGCCTACTGACTTCGATTGACAGCAGCTACAACAGCCTACTATGCAGTCCACCTGATTCGATTGAAATACGGCTCGTTTCACCGAGCGGCTCCATTATCAGTAGGTAATATGCAAATAGGCAAACGAGACAAACATGAAGCAACAAGCGCTACAAACATCGTTGAGTGTGTTTGTATAAATATATATATATATATATATATATATATATATATATATATATATATATATATATATATATATATATATATATATATATATATATATATATATATATATATATATATATATATATATATATATATATATATATATATATATATATATATATATATATATATATATATATATATATATATATATATATATATATATATATATATATATATATATATATATATATATATATATATATATATATATATATATATATATATATATAGCCGACGACACGTGATTTACCAAGAAGGAAAAAAAGCTTTGCAGTGACAAGGCTTGCGGCTAATGAGAATGCATTATAAATTATAAGAGGGAAGATGGTTGTACAAACAGTCCGCGCACTGTATAACAAGATAACTCTCTTTCAGTCACTCAGTCAGTGTGCCAGCAAATGTAAACAAGGAAACTTAAATCATATCAAAGCGTCTACTTGGATGATTTAAAAAACTTTCCATTCTGTTTCCATCTTCAATGGTTACGCAACTGTACAATTTTCAAAAATCAAACAACTTTTTATTGGTCTATAAATTGGAGAACGACAAGAATATATAGGGTAATTAACCTACTTTGTCCCTATCAGGGAGGGTGCTGCTCTATTTCGTTACTTATTCGGCCTTCATTCGATGGAATCCCCATAAATTGCTATCTTTGCGTCGTTCCAATGAACCATGGTAATAATAAAAAATGCCCTGAATACGTATTAAGTACCCTATCAGTTGAACAAATGCGTTGAATAAAGGTGGCAGACGCTGCTTTAAACAACGGCTTCAAATGTTTTGACATTTTCACAATATAATAAGAATTCCTATTTCCAGGGTTTCAGGGTAAAAACGTTAGTTAGGATTAGCAATGCAGACGACGGACTGCCAATCTCTGCCTAGTAACAGCACAATAATTTTCTGGCATTATATCAGCACTAAATCAGCACATTCACGGATAACTTGGTCTGACCTGAAGCAATAAAATGCGGTTGCTTGCGGTCAGCTATTCACATTGGACTACCGTGTATACGCACCTTCGTGGGACGTGGAGATAGACGGTGTGATTACCGAGGTGAGTCCGACCGTCAAAGATTTACTGAAGCACGGAGTTTGCCGTTGAATTCGATCAATTGGGCTCGGTATCGTTCGTAGATAGGATGCAAAATTTAAGGCTGACAAAATTCGTCTGCGTGTTCGATTTTTTATACCACGGATACCAGGGAATCCTCCAAAACTAGACTAACAATTACAAATATGTTGTTTACGTACCGTAAAAATAAGGCATGGTGCGGTAAGAGCGGAGAGTCTCACGAAGAAGAGATGGTTGCACGAGAAATGATGAAAAGTGTCAAAAATATTTATTTCAATGTTACTATACTATTTAAGCAGAAGTTACCAATAATGTCACTTTATTGGAAACAGCTGTTCGTGTTGTGAAATGTAAAATATCCAGGCAATGCCGCAGCTGATATAGATTAGATCCGGGCAGGCGGTGCCTAATAAAGTCAATCAAAATAAAATTCTACTTTTTTATTAACCACGTCGCACCGGCTCAGCTCCATTTCAACAGCTCCCGCTACTAGAGCCTAGTTCATTTCAAAACCTTTGTTTAACTCGCTTTTGCTGCTGGTGCTGGTGGTCGCGTCCTATGTATGTATATGTGTGTGGGTGTCTTTTTCACCTCGGTTGCCATGGTTGTTCAGTTTCAGCGACACGACACACAGCAATCGGTTGCTTTGACCTGGCCGACTTGGTCCTACAACAACTAATCCTAAACACCGACACCGCCGACGACGACAGGTGGGCGCATGCCACCGCGGTTGGGGCCTGTATGAAAAAGGCACAATGGGGAATTGATTGCTATTTTCATGTACAGGCCGAGCCGTTTGTGGCCCACACCGGCGGTTCGTTCAAAAAATGGGAAAATAAACCAATTCCGGAAGGGTTTTTGTTTGTTTTTGTGGGGGAGGAAAACTGGAGGGAAGAGGACCGCCCAGAATGATTCGCGTTGGGGTAGACTAGTTAAAATGGCATTATCATTTCAAGCTGCCTTTTCCGAGTATTCTCCTAGCTATCCGTGGGTGGATTTTTCGAAGCTGTGGGAGTCGGTGCTGGTGAATGTGGTATGAATTGGGATTCAAGCACATTTTTCCCACCTTTCAGTTTCATTCAACATTCAGGTTTCCTGGAATCCACTCGGAGTGTTTGTGCTGTTCACTTTGAATGTAAATTAAGCAATTTCAATCCTACTGGATGAAAGGTACCGTGTGGATGTTGGAGAGTTTTCAGTTTATTTGTTTATGTCAATAAGCGAATTAAAGATCCTCTAGTAAAAGTCTGGATAAAAGACTTATTCACCGGTGTTGGTATTTAGTCGTTTTGACGCTTGAATTTGAAGAAAAACAAATCGTTTACACGACGAACTTGGAGGCAAAAACAAATCACTTCTGAGCATATGCACATGGCGGTAGTATAAAAACGACAGATCGCAGTGTGCGTATTTTAAACGTCACATATCTTAAGAGACGTACACATTAAACTAATTGTACCTATAATTAGATTCTATTTTACCCTGGACTAAGGTTCGATCAAATAAATTTAATCATTCTGCTGCATTACAATCGAATTCAATACCCGATTGATGACAGCAGTTGATATTTGATCACGTGAAATTTGCCTGTAACACTGACGGACATGTAGTATACGCCATTAAACAGAACCGAACCACCCATAATGGAACGGAGTCGGAGAGCGAAGGCAACCAACAAAACGTCCAAGGTCGCCGCTTCTAGTGACCCCGAACCTCGACTGATTAAACAAATTATCGTTCAAAACATTATTATATTGCTTTTGCCTCCGCAATCAGCGACTAGGCGGTCAACGCGTGTATCGCCATCACAGCAACCCATATCTCCGCGAGGAGAGCTATTATGATGATGAGAACGACCAAGGCGATTCCACAGCCTCCTGCGTCGTCCTCTTGAAAGTCTAATCTATCAGCTTCTCGGCCGGCTGCTGTCGAATGCATGACGTTCGTTATCCGCTGCGATGTGCTTGCTGAAGCATTAATCACTGTCAATATGTGTATGTATATATATACTTACATACGCGTATGTAGTTCGATGTCCGTTCGCCCGTCCGTCAATCGGTTAAGGCTGTCGGAAATGTACTACTGAACCCCAGCTCCCAGTCCCCCCAGTAAACTCAACCGTGACAATTGATAGTGGTCAATGTTGTGTTCGAAGCTCTACACTATGTATAAAGCGATCAAACACAAAGGATGAACCCGGTGATGCTACTCGGCGATGTTCGGCCAAGACCAATCATTGAAAACAATATACTTGGAGATAACGTGTAGAATTCCATATTATGGAATATAAATTGATCATTACATTCTGATTGAAAACGACATCAAAGCACGTCCGAATGCAGATCTGCTGGAAAAAGAAAACATGTCAGTATGATGTTTTTTTTTTTTAATTCCTTACGAAAGTTAAAATACGCACATTCTCTACGTGAAGCGCTTCTGGATTGAATCTAATTTCTTTCCAGAAAACGTGGCTACTTAGATCATCTTGAACTGTGCAAAACAGTGTCACATGCCACCGCCCATTGATTTGCTTATTTTACTTTGCGAATGGAAACAGTAGGCTATTTCCATCAACCAATCCATCTGTCAGTGACAGCTTATTCTCAGAAAATTATCTTTATCTTTTGCCTGCGTCATCTACTCGGGGCATCTCTCTGAATCTGAAATGAAGACAGAACTCTGCATCCCAAATTAGGATTTCCCTTCATACCAACCTGCGTATTTGGATACGTTTGAATATGACGCACGGTTTGCAGGTAGGCGGCTGTCATCTATTTACGTTATAAGATCCCAGTTTTTTCAACCCCGTAATGTAAGCGTTTTTTTTTTCAAACTGCCGAGTCAAAAGGCTACTCGCTTTTATCTTCAACATTTCCGCTAACCGATTTTCGGCTAGCGAGTTCTATTCGCGGTTCTTCACTTGTACTGGGCTTCACTTCACCATGACGAAACGTCTGAGATTCTGACCTATTGATGGCGCACATTACCGAATTCCGGGAAAGGGAACAATGACTTGCGTTATTATTACATTTGGAAATCTGCATATTGTCAAGGCGTTCCTGAATGCACATTTGAATGTTTCACCAAAAACATCATAATTCACAGACCGCCGGTCTCGAGCCGGAAACTTCAGTCGTTCCGAACATTAGTAATTCAACAGTTGAACTTTCGAACTTTCTGGTTTTTCTTCTCCCTGATGGTTGACATTCGACCAGTATACACGATGCCGCTCGTTCATGTACTGTATGACGCCCTAAATGAGTTGTGTGTGCTGGAATTGTGAACTCCCTCATACCACCTACCTCATGGTATGGCTTCCGGAATTGCTGCGTTGTTTTGTCCCAGAACAGAGACCTGATGTCAGCGTGTGCCTTCAAGAACATGTGGTTTTGTTTTTCCTGTTGTTTTAGTTTGCTGGTGCCACGCGCGCCTGCTTTGTTTTTGCTGCAAACCATCGATTTATCGCATCCTACTGTGCAGCTACACCGCACCTTTGTTTTGCAAGTGCGGATTGATTGCACCCTGGATCGAATGACGGGACTACGTAGGAATGTGTGTTTAGTTCAATGCAATTTGGTGGAAAAGTAGGCGAACATTCCGCAAATGCCGAAAGGCCTATTGACAGGACAAGACAACCTATTGACAGGACAAGTCTCCTCTGGAAATTGTTTTCTCGTCTTTATATCTACGTATACTAGTTTGAAAGCAGAATTGTTTACTTTCTTTTTTGATTCTAACGACGCCATCATAAAACGTTTAGCTGTCCGAGCTATTACCGGAAAAGAAGGCAAACAAGGAGATGTTCTCATTTTCGTAATATTCGCAAGGTTATGAATAAAATGTCTGTAGTAAAGTTATGATAAATTCATGCTATCAATGAGTATGAAAATGTAAAAAAACAAACGCGCTGAAAAAATTGCACACATATACTTCGCCAATAGTGTACATAGATTGTTCTCAGAAGTAACAGTTGCACTACGGATGCTTTCAACGTTGCTGATAAGGATTTTTTTCCATAAAACTCTTATCAGCAGTTTAGTAAACATAATCGTTTGTTTACATTTTGGAGTGCATTTTGTTGGTTCATTTCGTTTCGTTCAAACGTACGAAAAAAAAACAAATGTGTACAGTTGCCGACATCCACATACTGAAATATATTAATATGCCAATAACTAACGCGCTACTTCTTGAACTTTGGTCTTGTCAGTAGTTCTTTCAATGATGAAAAACCGACCAAATTTACAAACCGCAAACGACTGATATTTTCCACCATGTCGCAGAGTAAACATTGAGACATCAATATTTTAACCTTCGATCCATTGTTTACCCGAAAAAGAGGTTTGAGATCCAAGTACGTTGTTTGTTATTTTACATCATATCAACGGGCTGCCGCCATCTTTATCGAACGATCCACGACTGAGCTTGCTATATTATGTTTGTCTGTCAAATATTGAACCCGAAGAAGGTGAGGTCATTCGCGCGCGTCGCCTACTGTGTCCACGCGGTAGACTGTGTTTGCTCAAATTTGGTCTCTTTCAAAATAGTGCTTCAAACAAAGTTGGGTGACAGCCGATCAGTAATACAGGGTGTTTGGTTCATGGTTAAGAATCTCTCGGGGGGTGATAGACTGCCATATTTGGAGAAAAAAATTGTTCTACACATACCCTCAAATCTCAACCGTTACAGAGTTATTGAACTTTTTGTGTAAAAAACTTATTTGTCTTAAAATACCTCTAACTTTAAAAGTATACTTTGTATTTTAAATGTTTCAGTTCCATTCGAAAGGTGAGAAAATTTCCTATTGAATGGTGTTCTCATATCTTTTAAGTAATTAGTTTTAATTACCTTTTAGCTGTAAAGTAGTTAAAAGTTAGTGTTTTTGAGGAGGTTTTTGCTAATTTTCTCGAAATAATGAAGTATGATTATAGCAATATCTATTATCCAAAAGTTGGGTTTTTGGACAATTCATAATTTGTTCTTGGACGTTATATTTCTATCTCTTCTCATTTCTTTGTAATTTCATTACTATACTTTTCCTGTAACCGACTTGCAAGTGCTTAAAAGACTCTAATCTAAAAAATATGCTTTATATCGTTATTTACAAGATTTCATTGGAAAGCTGAGAAAATTTCCTGTCAGTGTATGTACAAATATCTTTTAGTTAAGTGTACTAAATGATTTTTTACTAACGAAATAACTCAAAATTTGTGTTTTTGGAGTTTTTTAATTATTCTAATTATTAATCAACAAAATTTATCGTTACTATTGTTCATTTGATGCCCCTTAATGTTCTCTATAACTTTTTATTGGACACTTTGTCTATATCTCTTTTCATTTTGCTGCTATTTAATAGTTAACACAGCATGAGCTCGCCACAAATGTAGTGGGTTCGAAATCGTTATTTTTGCATATGAAACGATGTGATAAAAACGATTTTGCGTCGAAACCAAAAGAGATAATTGAATGGAGTCAAAGAAAGAACTGTAGAACTTGCTGAGATGCATTATTTCCATGATAATAATGGTGAAGTTTATTATTTACTATTTTAAGAAAATTAACGAAAATGCTAGTAATAGCACTAACTTTAAACTAATTTACTTTTAAAAGAATACTAAATTCACTTAACTGAAAGGTATTAATACTTTTTCCACTGTAAAATTTTCCTGGCTTTCGAATAAAAAGAAAAAAAAGTACAATGAGTGCCAAAATTTTTCAATTAGAGCTGGTACTAGTGAAAATGAGATAAAAATATCCATGTTGAATAACCCAAAATCATGAAAACAAGAAAAGGTAAGTGTATCATGTCAAAGAACGAATTAAGAAGCTCACCAAGACTAACAATCTGAATTATTAAAAGGATGAGGTTAACTATTAGGATTTTCAAGAAATGAACGAAAAATCGTTCAAAATTGTTTAATTTTCAATAAATTACTTTGAAAAGGCTACTTAAACTCATTAGCTGAAACATGTGAGGGCATCACTCAATGCGAATTTTTCTCGCCTTTCGAATGGAACTAAAACATTTAAAATACAAAGTATACTTTTAAAGTTAGGGGTATTTTAAGACAAATAAGTTTTTTACACAAAAAGTTCAATAACTCTGTAACGGTTGGGTTTGATGGTATTTTTTCTCCAAATATGGCAGTCTATCACCACCCGAGAGATTCTTAACCATGAACCAAACACCCTGTATATTGAGATATCTGACGTTCGGCACACTGGGATCTCGCATTTTTGAGCCCAGAAGCAGTTTGTTTGCCTCCCAATTCGGACGTCAAAATGACCCAATATCAACGCAGCGGGATATATGTCTATATGTCAGTTATTTTATCCCCACCAAGATCTAACTTTTCCGCACTACCGCCCTCTAGTTTTAAACCAAGAAATTGCTTGTATGGTTAAGCTACATTGTGATCAATTTTAGTACTTAACTTGGTGACCTTTATTATCCACTGCCATTGTCAAATAATATACAATGTGGGTTTAGGGCCAAGTTCTCTCTGGAGGCACCCTCCTTTTACTGCTATTTTTTAAATTAGGTCCATGCTAACACTCACTAACACAAATTGCTTTTTCTCTCATACACTCACAATCTCTCATTTCAAACGTGGCCTTTGCGATAACGCAATCCTGATCACGAATGCGAACCCCCGCGATCTCGCCAACATTCAAACACCCCGGAAATTAAATGAACGTTTGCACCTAAAAATTTACCGAGACCGCGTTACTCAAGCATCAACCCACCGCTCGCGCAATCATAAATCGGTCACGTGCGGAAGTCTTTGCCCTTGATCCTAGAAACCCAAGCTCATGTTTTCAGTTGGACCAATAGAAATAAAAACTAGACAAGACATCTACGCGCTCTCATTGAAGAACACGCGAATGGCCATACGCTTATAAAAATAATGTGTCCACGCGAAGTTACATACACACTAGCACACGCGACAAAAACGTCAACATACAAACGCTCGAGACCTTCGCGATCATCCACGCACAACCACAACCACGATCTCATAAAAGGGATAACACCCCGGTGACTAAGTGAACGGTTTAGTACTTATAAATTCACAAACGCGGTCTCAAGAGTGAACCTCCAAATGACCGTGCTTGCGCGATCATGAATCGGTTTTGTCCGGAAGCCCCTATTCTCAGCCCTAGTAGCAAGAGTCCAATGCCTTCACGTGAACTAATCAAAAAGAAGACGCTCATATCCACTAAACTACACGTTCCATGGCGACATAAAAATCGAATTTTGTACACACGAAGTCACATACACGCGACAAACAAACATACAAATGCTTGAGCCCTTCGCGATCATCCACGCAACCTACACCCGTGCTCTCGCAGACATGATAACATCCCGGTGATAATATGAACGTCTCAGCACTTATAAACATTCAAACGCGATCTCAAGCGTGAATATCTGCAGTCCCCCGCAGTCGCGCGAGCATGAATCGACCGCGTCCGGAAGTCTCTACCCTCGGTTCCAGCAGTCTAGGTACATGCCTTCAATTGAATCAATTAAAAAGAAAGCTCTCGTATCCACTGGACAACACGTTCGTTCCATGGCGACATGACCAGGAACTCTAGTGATATGGGGTAACTCACTCCCAGTCAGAATGTGACCCGTACACCGAAAACTAAATATCAGAATGACGCGGTCCGCGTGGCCATCCAAGAACACACGTGAATATGTGAATGGCCACAGGGCTACAAAATCGAATTTATTCACGCTAAGTCACATACACGCGACAAGCACGTCAACATACGAACGCTTAAGCTCTTCGCTATCATCTACGCACACCTACGTTCGCGATCGCGCAAAATTTATAACACTCCGGTAACAACGTTAACGTTTTAGTATTTACGAAGTTACAAACGCGGTTTCTAACGCGAACCCTCAAACGCATTTCATTTCCGGGAAGCTGAAATCATCCATTTTGTGCACCAAAATATGATAAATTTGCGAATGTGGTCTACTATTTACCCAGGTGATGTTAGTTGTCATTGGACATATCGTGGTGTATGTTTTTACCAATTAACTGTCGATCATCCTCAACTAGGTTGCGTAAAATCATTACCACTTATGTTGTCAGGTAGCTTGATTATGAAATGATCCAGCGGGTCAAATTCTTCATTTGTTCCCACTTCCGTACTTCGTACATATGCACCGATTTGACCAAAAATGGTTTCAAAAAGACATCATATTTGTATGAGCAAGCATTAGTATTTATCCTGAAGCAATCTTCCTTAAAAATGGCCTTGTGAAATAGTATCGCTGTTCCTCCGCCCACACGACCCGTTCTTCAGACTCATTTACGTTGGACCAATGATTGCTAGCCGCGGCAACCATGCAGTTTGCTAACCTCGTCTCCTATAACGCCACAATTATGTAATCAGCTTTCGCAAAGAAATTATTTCTCTCGATTTAACATTCCAGATCGCTAGTGTTTTTTAAACGATCCCACTGTTTTGTGCTTCCTGCGACCTCCACTGACAGAAAGGATTGGTCGTGTACTCATTTGAAATGCATTGATCGTATTGCGATTCTGCTATTCCGACAGCATAGGTGTAGGGTGTAAGTATTCTCCAGTTTCGTTTGAGTTATTCTATGTTCTGAGATTCAGACGTTGCACGATTGAGTCATCCTTGATCCTCTTCCACCGACGCGGTACGCTATGCTTGTGCTAGTCGTTACTCTTCTCTCGTTGAATGATAATTTCGTGCCATTTTCGTTATATGCGTGCATCCTGTAGTTGAAAAAAAGAGAAAGTGGCGGAGTTCTCTGAGAGGTTCTAAACCTTGCAAACCCCAACATCGAAAACTCCCAACCAGACATGGAAGATTTTTTTTCGATTTTCTTTTATACGTTCTACTACCATTACTCTCAATCGGACAATTTCTGCCGAATGCTCCTCACTTCAATATCGTTGTGAAACAATTGATTCACCAGTACCTCAAATGATCCATTTCCATCGCCTGACATAATACGCACCGGAATCCCAATACCACCAAACACCACTTGCTCCATTTTACGCCAGTTTCCGTTTGTCTTTTCCGCTATGACTAGCATACATGAAGGACCTGTGAAAAAGTAAGTGTATTACTGTAAAAGTAGTGAGAAGCATTATTGGAGTAGCTTCCTAAAGACACCTGTACAGATGGAACCCAACCTTTCAACCCCAGCGACCATTCTACCAACATCGATCCATCTTTGCAACGTTCGGAATCCAGTTTACTTTCCAATTTGATAATTGATGATTAGCTAACTCAATTCAGTGTATAGAATGAGTGTGTACAATGATTTTTCTTTTAAATTTCTATGATTTTCATTTTTTCTCAGTATGTTCTGCTTACCTTAGCAAACAGTCTGTGACTGTGATGTCCTTTGCTGTATCACGAAGCCGTCTCCAGGTTCACTCGGTCCATCAATGTTTGTCGCCAGCCTCCAGGTCCCATTCAATTTGGTTGATCCATCTTGCTCTCTGTACAGATGAAACTCTCTCTTCTATTACAGCTCCATTACAGACTATCCAATGATTTTCACACACACACACACATCCGCCTGAAGAACTACTCGGGCTTTGTTTTTGCTTACTTTTCGGAAATTATCCACTGTGTCGGTTTAGTTCACCTGGAAGAAGCTTCTTCAAAACAACTAGGAACGTTAAAATAATAATGTTGACATATTCCTGATTATCCGAAGATAAAATGAACAGTGAAATGAATACAAAATAGTTTAATTTCAATGTAACTACCTTCAACCGTAGAATACTCCGTCATTGAAGCATTATTTTATTGTGTAAATAAGAATTCAGGAGAGACGTCAGGGTATCCCTTTGCATGCAATCTGGGATTTTAATTTACCAATTCCTAATCTTAAAAATTTGGAGACGAAAACTCACCAACAACTCCACGGTAAAACTTTAGGTCTTTTAGCATATGTAAGCAACTGCCATTCGTGAAATAAGTCGTTGGTTGATCTGTAAAACTAGTACCTTTCATTCTCAGGACTTCAAATGCTTATATTTAATTAATAAATAAAGCACTTATATACTTCGCCCATAAAAACACTGTCGGTCAGCAGGCGATGGGTTCCGAACACACACAGACAGTTTTCCCTCTGTTCGAGAAGGGAAATATTTACTGCTGGAAAATTGTGGACTACTTCCATATCTATATGGTTTTTTTTCTGGGTAGTCTACTGTCCAGGTTTATCACTATTCATGGGAAAAAAATTAGTTGCGACCAATATCTTTACGTTATTCACTGCTGAATCATCCGAACATTGACAACGGATTTCGTGTGGCGAAATGTGGCATGTCGGAGCTAATTAGCTCCCCATGCTCAGACCACGCTGTGTACCTATGAAAATCGGATTGCTCGTGCTAGCTTTGCAAACGAACGAACGCATTTTAATATAGCAAATTAACCCCAGCAGATAGACAGACAACATGAAGCTCTTGGCTGATCCTTAGAATATACTAACTTGTGAGCTGAGGAATTTAAATGAAAATTTTTGTGATTATTCCACCACGACCCCTGTATAAGCGTGGGACACTTGTGGCACCGTTTGCGGAGTGAAGCTTAACTTGTATGCAGCGAATACTGCTCATTGTTTTGGTGTTTTCGACCGTCGTTTTCGTAATAAAATCATAGTTTTTAATAGTTCTACTTTAAGCTCATTCTTGCCTTCAAATTTGTATAAAAATTTACGATTAGCAAGGATATCTGTAACTGCAGCCAAAGAAAAAGCGGATTGTACGTGGAACAAGTTCTCCGTCACAATATATCAGACTCGAGATCAATAATTCCTACTTAGAGAACTCTTATTTCAGATTTCTAGTAACACATATGGAAAGCAAATTTCTCGCAATAACGAGAGACACAATTTAGAACTGTGGCGAGTCCTCGCCCGTAGTTCATAACTCGTTATGCACATGTAGAGCGACGACAATCGCGTATCCAATCTAACCTTCATCGCCATCGTTATTGAGACCGGAGATCATAACGACACGATTGAACGCGAGCAGGGGAAGAAAGGCAGAATAAACCACGCCGCCACCACAGCGCTACTAAATTGAAGACAATTGAAGCACTCATTACACTCAATTGAGTATGGTTGCAAGCATTTATGAGGTCCGCGTTTGTCACCCACCACCCAGGGCGTTTCCTCCTTCTGCTGTATCCCGACAAAGAGCAGAAGGAAGCTGTGAAACAGCCATATGCATGATCGAATCAGTTTTTTGTTAAAAAAATCCTCCTCGTTCTTGGGTACAAATCTTCAAATTCTAATCAATGTTAACGATCTAATGGAAGAGAATTCCACTAGATTGCAACTTCCACAATCTACATTCGTATTGAGCAGCAAGTGCCACGTGGAAACGGAGAGGTGCAAAATTAATCCCTCTTATACCGAACCCGGCCCGGCGAGGACGATCAACAAACATCTGCGTGCCAAAAAGCAGACGAAATCTACATCTCCGTTTGCCGTCGTAGTCGTCGTCCATCAAACGGGTTTGAGAAAGTAAGCAAAAACAGAAGGCAAACTTCTTTCCGAACTTGGTGGCCTGCCAGCCAGCAAAGGAGAGAGAGCCTAAAGCTGAAAGCTCCCGATGCGATGGGTGAACATATGTTAAGCATACACTCTGGGTTCGGGTTTAGTTTTTTGTCTTATTTTGTGACCCGAGTCAATGTCGACGACGACGACGACGACGAAAGTGGTACTTGTGTGAGGCTGGTCGGGTGACCTTCATCATTCAGGCTTTATATTATGTTCAATGGGAATGTGCCGCTGAAGGTTGTAGTTAATACTGGATTTGAACCTGCTGAAACTGCTCCTATAATTTAGTGAACTTTTTTCTTAATTTTCTCACACAACATTGAAAAATTACTACTAACCTACAACTGTCAGCCACGGCGATGCTTGCTGCGATCCGTAAAAAACAATTCCACTCCACTTCCTGCCCGAGGCGGGTCAATCAGCCGACGATTGCAATTGTACAACAGCTCTATTCGCAAGAACTCGAACGGATGGGTCACTACGCAGGCCACTCAAGCGCGATAACATTCACCAGCGTCGGAAATCTTCACACACCCACTCACACAGAGATATGCGGCACCGATTCTCGTCTGCCAGATGTGTGTCACTATAAACCACTAACGACTGAACTTTTCCTTCTTCCTTTAAGACACAACCGTAAACTTACAGCTTCAAATCTGTAGGAAAAGGTTTTGAATTCCACTCTGCCCCGTTCGGCTACATATGTGTACATACACAACTAGTAAGTTGTGCGATAGAAGCTCTACGCAGAGCGGAACCAGTGGGGTTTATAGCATTACTATTTGTTTAATATTTCTTCATCATCGTGTCATGATCAACGGCAGAAACTATGGCAGCAGGCTGTGTGTAAAAAAAAACGTTGAAAATATGTCGAAAGAGAAAAACACAAAACACTCCGTGTAAACTCGAACTTTGGCGTAGAACTTTGCTTGTTTGCTGCGATGCGAAGCGAAGATCAACGCAAAGATGCAAACATGATCGTCAGCATGAACACACACGTACGTACACGGCGGCGGTTCCACTTGTATGTATATTCAAAAGATCGCGTAACCACACAGGGGTGATTCACCATGCCACTTATACACAGAGCCACAAACTCACTCACTATTCACAAACTCCACGCGTAGCAGCAAAAGGCCCTCTCCTGTCAGATGATGGCAGATTAAAAGTGCGAATCCTAAACTGCGCGCGGTAGCGTGAACGAGATGGTAAAATTCATACTCGAACACAAACCCGCACACACACGCACCCGTGGAGAGCAAATTAACGCACCACCCACCACCCCCTCGATCAACATGCAATGCAGCACAGCACCAGCAGCAACGGGAGTATAGTGCGCGTTGAGATTGGGCTTGTAATTAACGGTACTAATTAAAGCTGAATATTACTATCGGAGAAGAAGACCCCACCGGGGTGGCGTTGTGATGTGTGACCTCGGCGACGTCTCTACGCGCTACGGAAAACGCAAAGATTACTACTTTTTTTTTCTTTCGTTTACACACTCCGCATGCTACGACCTTACGCGACCCCGACACTGCTCTACAGCAAACGACGACCGACAAACACAGACTGATTGTTCGGTGCTGATCGGATGGGCGGATGAGTGCCGTCGGTTGGTTGGTTGGATGTACAGAACGCACACTCGACTGTAGACAGGAAGGCAGAGTGAGCGAGAGAGACAGAGAGAGTTATTTATGTTGGTTGGCTGGCTAGCGGTGGCGATGAGAACACAACTTTTATGTTTATTTCTACTCTCCGACCTCTCATTTATGGAGTGCTCTCTTGAAGTAAAGAATTTGCCTAGTTTGGCTCTCCGAGTGTGCGAAAGGGTGATATGCACCATGCTGCGTGTAATTTAAACTGTTTAGTTTAAAACTGTTTAGTAATTTAAACTGTTTAGTTTAAAAATCTAATAATAATAATTTACTCCTGGAGCAATTTTACAACATGAAATTTCACAGTCACAGTCAATTAAAAATTTCATTTAGATTTCCAACATGGATTTTACAGTCATTTTGTCAAGTAATATCCACAAATCCCACTAATATGTAATTTCAAATTAAAATAACCGTTTTAAATTTTACAGCCTTTTTCCAGTGATTCACTTTCAAAATGACTGGAACGTATAAGCCAGCTGTCAAAATTCACTTTGAGCGGAAATTCTGAGATGGGTGAATCGTGAATCGATCAAAAGAACCGAATTTGCAAAAAAGAGTGAATGAGCCACGATTCTTTTTTAAAAATTGGGATCCCTTTGAGAAAAAATTGATGGGACGTATAATAGCAATTTTTAGAACGGAACACTTTTTGTAAGTTACATTTTTCTGCGCGCATTTACTGAAATCAGCATTCAGTTTCAATGCCTCGCTTATTCATTAACTTCCAAGCTGATAAAGTTTCACGCAGAACCAAAATCCTTCAATTCAGAGAAAATATAAATTAGTGACCAGCAAAATCATTCATCTGTTATATATGACCATAATTAAGGCAGAAGCCTTCCTTTATATTTTAATCAACTGCATGGATTTTTGCTCGATAAACACAGAACACAGAAACAACATTCAGTTTAAACTGAAAATAACTGAATGTGCGGCATCAAACTGACTAACAAATCCTTACAAGTTGCTAGCAAATGGAGTGAGTTAGCTAGGCAGCTAACTGTGGATAAATAAGCGCGATGATCATTGCATATATATAGAATCAAAATCAAAGGCATTTTTTGAGAAAATTTAGAATAGGACGTAAGTAACAATGAGAGATTCTCTTTGGGGTTTTTCTCTTTTGTTCATTACTTGGTCGTTTCAACATTTGCTACTCTACCCTTCGCATAATATTCTAATAAAAACTATCGGTTTTCGATATGTACTGGAAAATTAGTGCAAAGTGTTATAGTAACGTTGTAATAATCGAACGAGAAAGTAAACAAACAGAGGCTCTCAATGCTACTCGCGTCCTATTCCAGATTTTCTCCAGATTTCTTTAATCTTCCCAAATGAATTACTACTGAATCGATCAAAAGCCTATTTTTTTGGGACTGAATCGGACACCATTCGTTTACTAAACTGAATCGGTTTGCCAATCTCTACCCAGAACTTCCCCCTTTTGACAGTTGGCTTATACGCCCTAAACATATGTTAGTCAAGATTTATTACACATCGACAGATTTAGAATAATAGTTAACAGAAGTTTTCTCAGAAATCCAACTTCAACATGGAAAATAACTGTACAGTTGAAATTAAATGGAAAGTAAGGGATAAGATGGTAAATAATATTGAGTATTTCTGAGATGTTCTGAGCAATTCAGAGTAACTATTTGCTTCCATGGTCAAAACATTGCTACTCCCACCTTTCCCAGTCTTTTCTCAATGGATTTTGATTCTCGTCTAAGTGTATATTGATATAAATATTAGTAAAAACTGTTTGATTAAATTTATTGCCGAACTGTATTGATGTATAGAAATTCCTGGTATGTCGAACGCGCCCAAGCAGCAAAAGGCCTACAGTACCGATGGTGTGTCGTTTAACTTCTGCTTCCGGAGAGTAAACTACGAGCAGTTGCGCGAACGTAACGATGGCGAGATTGTAGAAATCAGCGGCAAGGTCTCCAAGACTCGGGTGGGGAACTTTTTGACTGTGGGTGATGTTTACAACTCGTAGTCAATCTTAAAGAGCACAGGTCACCTGTTGCACAGGGTGCCGGAGTGCGAGATCAGATGGAAGAATAAGGTAGACGAGGTTAACGTAGGAAAATGTATTATTTTCTTTTATTTCTAGAGTATAAGAGATTTCGATGTTTTGATCGAGAAAATTATTCACGTGGAGGTCGACTCCATAAACAGAAGAATTTTAAATTTTCATAAACGCAATTGCTCTACTGTGGTAGCACTGGTGCCTAACAAATCTGGAAATTGAGCATGCACTTGAAGTACTTCAAGAACTGAAATCATACTTCAAATTTATAGTTCAATGTGCTATTGGTTTATCGTTAGCCGTAATTCGCTGGTGAATGTTGTAGAATAGAATTACCCAGATTAAAAATAATCGAAGCTCTTATTTGATGCCTGAAAATGAACCTGATGCGACTCGCGGTGAATAGAAAAAATGTTCATTCAAATATCCATGTTATTCATTCAGTTGAATATCGTACAATATATTCGTTTCACTAATCTTCTAGGAAAATGTTTTCAAATGCCGGTAAAGCATATGAAAAAAAAACAATCATCATCGCTTACATTGTGCCAGGGCCTACTTTGATTCGTTGCTGCACGGTCGCTTCGTGTAATAATCGGAGACGAATGAAAATTCGCATGGATGAATGGGCGGTTTGGTCGTTTGACGTTTTCAGCTGCGTAACTGAATATTACTTAACTCTGCATGTAATACGATAGCAGTATTTACGGAAAAACAAAATCCCCCTTACACCCTATCAAGAAGAACATCAATCTAACTGCTAGAAGCATGTAAGTAAAGCATCATCAGACTAGCGGCTCATTGAACACAGGACTGACTATACGAGCACCCAAAGGGGAAGCACTCAGTCACTGCGAGGAACGAGTGCGACCAGTCAATGTTGTCTCTTGAGACGCTACGAGCATGCAACTCCGATGTAGGCGGCCAGCCAATGACGACAGTCAAGGCATTGCGAGCAAGCAGTCTGAGTGGATATGGTTAGGCATATATTGTTGCCTGTTTTTTTAAAAGTGAAAATCTGTTATTGTACTGAATGAAAACCTTCGATTTTTGCGCTGATTGGAAATAGTTGTGACTAGTTGTGTAGAATGTTCAATTACTGAAAATAACAGATTTTGTGAAAGCAGTGGTTGGTCCATACAATTCGATTCCAAGCGAGCCAGACTAGTTTTCGTTGGAAGGTCCATCTCTGACAATAGAAATAAACTATTTTATTTTGAATTCAACCACAACTTCCTTGAAAACAGCTAAAAAACTTTTGGGAAAAACGTGCAAACCTAAATTTTCCACTATAATAAAAACTAGTGCCCCCGCCGCACAGCATCATCAAGATTGATAGTTATTCAAGCCGGGTGGAAAGGGGGAGGGAGGTTGTAAGACAATGGAAAATTTCATTTATAATAATAATACTTTATAATTGGCTGGTCCTGAAAACAACTTGTTGGTTTGTGGTTTATTTTGGGTCACAATTTAGGCCCGCTCGATTTCTGATAGCTGTGAATTTTTCGCAGGGCGACAGTTGCTGTTCGGTAGCGATGAGGCTTCTTAACACCAACCGTGACTGGGGCACTTTTACACGGCCTTCGTTGCCAACCAGCCTCCTGTCAAGGACGATGTCTCTGTACAGCCAGCATCACTGCCATGAAAGGCAAAACATTGATTTTGAATCGAATGATTAGAAGCTGTATTTAGTTACAAAATGTCGATTTTCTGAATGTTATGATATTAAATCATCCCACAAGATGCAAAACGTCGTGTGGAATGCTTGAATATCGAGCATAGTGCCGAACATAATTTTTTGTTTGGGGCTTTATAGCTATAACGCCCCATATATGTCGGTCGCTGTCAAACTCCATATGATGGCATAGGGTTGCCAGGGGGCTGTTGCCAACTGCTTGCGGGGAGCCTTTCCTCCGGTGGACTTACGAGCGGTTTGTTTAGTACAGGCCATGTAGCGAAAAATGCTGATCTCCTACTTCTCTGATGCGGTCTGACGACGGTCAAACGCTCGTTTGCGTGCCTTCATTCATAAAAGTTCAACAATATTTTCAAATAATTCCAAAAATACTTCAAATAAACTATGAATGTGCTAAAGTCGACAAAATCGCATAGAAATTGCTTATTCCAGAGCAGAATTTACCGGTCTAAAGTGTATTCTACTTCACTCCGGTTATGTCTCTGACATTACCCACCCATCTTTTTATCTTTATTATGGCTCTAGCGCGACTTAAAAACTAATCGCAAAGGACCGCATGTGGTCTACCGGGATTTTTCTATCCATTCACGGACTATAGATTTTTCAGTATTTCAATACTGGTGTATTTTAGAACTTAGAACTTCACCCACGTTAAGTTCTTGATGTTAATGTTATTCATTCAAATGTTTGTTTAAACTAATTCTGAAAATATACTCAGTTAAATAGATGTTAATTGGTATTGTACAAAGCGTTTTTCAATATACTGTAAAATTCGAGTAACCAAAATTCGTATAATTCGAGTCCAACTAGAATAAAAGAATCGGAAGAGATTTTTTACTGCTAAATGTTTTATTTCAGTGGTTTATCAATGTTCGAAGAGTTTCACCAATTTTAATAGGTTGAAGTATTAAATATAAAAAAAATATTGCGAAATGAGGAAAAATTTGGAGAATGGAATTCTCAAAACTCATTAGAAAGTCTCAGGCTATGGGCCCTGGAAAAAGCGGGGACTTGCATCGTTGTATGAATGAATGAAAACTAGTTGGAAAGCCACAAAGAATCGTGTTCGAAAAGTCAAGACGGTCCCACGAAAAAAAGATGGAGGTGAATTCCAGATTCCATTCCATAGGTGGATTCTGAAGTGTAGGAAGTACCTGAACTATATTAGCGATGGAGACTCGAAAACATTCGCGAATATATAAAAAAATATAGCCATTGGCTATTAGCCATACGGGTGTGGCTTTCTGGTCACAAAAAAGTTGAATATGTGAGCCATGTACAAAAAAAGAATGGGAACGCAATTTCGAAATTTGGTGGCAAGGGGCGCATCACCGATTACGTCTTGGTGGTAAGAAGAAATGGGAATCCGGTGGGGGACATGATGAATGCTATTATGGCCACACTAAACCATTATCGTTCGACCAGCAAGAAGTCAAGACACGACAACTGCTCGTGGGTGACGATAGTTGGTGCGAGTGTCGCAGGGCCGAATATCCCCTACAGTAGCAATTCTTGAAGTGTTTTGGTTGAGTTTCGTGTACGCCGAACGATCGATTTTGAGTTGAGACCAAGTCAGGACTGCAATGTGACAGGTAAGTCGTTCCTAAGCACAAACGGGCCGACTCTAAGGAAAAAAAGACACGCCGAGCAAAAAGTATCGTCCGAATCATGAATAAGTTTGCTTTAAAATAATCAGTAGAGCATCGTCAGTGCATCATCAGTTACTTGATGCAAAATCCACCAAAGTCTCGAGGTATCTCCCATTCACTGATAAATGTTTGGGATCGAAATAAGGGACGACTTAAATTTTTCATTAAAACACGGTGTATAGTCGCATATTGAAACGATAATGAAATTACGATGAGACAGTGAATTTCTTTAATACCTATGGGGTATAACTTTTCACATCGTGTTTCCACTGTATTGAAGGTTTTGTTTAGGAAATGCTCCGTTGCAAGAACATGCAATAAATGGGGCTGGTGATCATGGAAGAAGATCTTAAGGATCAAAGGATTAGAAAGCTTCGAAATACAATTAGTTCTTACGAATTCAAACATGTATTAAGATGTAAGTTATCCTCTAGCAAGCATTTAAGCGAAGAGGAAGTGATTAACGTGTTACTATCAAAAATTGGTTCTGAGGCGAAAAAGCGACCAAAGAGACTGTACAAAACTTGATGGAAGGAGTCAAACGAAAGTTACGGTAATTCGCATTCGCAAATAGGAAGCGTAAATGAATTGTTTTCTTTTATTCTGTATGAAATGAACCTCCAAAAGAGACATGATTTGATATTTTAATAAAAAGAACGACCGACTTACAAACATTTTTGTTCAACCAATTTTCGATTCTTTATCATTTTGATAATTCCATCGATCTGTAAAAATTTCAAATGACTCATAAAAAAAACCAAAGATGATTCTATGGGGCTGATAAAATTTGGCCATCGCTGATGGTGCTTTGCAAACGAGATCTTATATTTAAAGCCAGCCGTGTGCATGAAATGTATCTCTGCAAGGTGTAAGGAAGGTTGATGTTGGTCCTAAAATCCCGAAAATGGAATGAAAAGAACAGGGAAAAAGGATCACCCTACCTACCAACCTTCCGCACCTAATTTACATAAGCGTGTCATATGCTACCCGACTAGCTAGTCATGATTTTTCCTTCTCACTCACTCATGCAGTTAGGAAAACAATAAAATTGTAGAAAGTGGTACAAATGTAAACGCATTCTTTGTGACTGCTACAATGCTACGTCATTTATGGATGATCCCTTAAGATCAATGGCAGCAGCGACTAGCGGGAATCGACAGCAGGAAAGCGTGCGGCGAAAAAGCAGTATGAACTACTGTAAACTATACTAAGCTCAAAATTTCACCAATATTTCTCGATTGAAAGCTTGGAACATTTCCTCCATATTATGGTTAGAAGTATTTTACCTCGCTGCATATCCCCCCTAATCGAGAGAATCTATTTCGCTTCATCTCCCACTCTCTTCAAGTCTTAGGCGACGTTCGGGTGATGCCGAACATATGTTCCCCAGAGTCATCCAACGGAAGTCGGAGAGCATAATAGTCGCCTGCCTCCGCATACATTTACCACCGTCATCATCATCATCACCGTCATCTGTCTGGACAGTATAGGCATTTTTTCCTAACCAAGCAACCCAACACCGCTAACACAATCACAACAAGAGAATACGAGCGAGATGGAACTCTATACTAGGTTTGTCGGTTTCCTATCAACCTTTTTCACTCTTCCTCAATACCATCCCGACCCGTTCGTTGTTGCTGTTGTTGTTTCGTTGGCATTATCAAAGTAGTCACTGATGAGTCTGAGACCCGGTCGCGGTCATCCGTCGTACGTATGGTTGGCAATGCATAAGCGCGCATGCAGACTGCAGCAGCATGTGGTTCATGACCGCGAACAAGCGTGTTTGTATGCTTCGCGGTTCCACCACATACCTAGCCGTGCGTCGTCGTCATTGTCGTCACCAGCAAGCAGCCGACGTCTTTGATCCGGTGATTCAACCTATGTTTTTTTTTATTACGCGTACTTTTTCTTCCCGTACCTCTTTCCGAAAACTTGTTCAGCAATTTCTCTCCCTGTTGGTGGTGCATTTTTCGTTTCCAGTTTTGTGTACGGCGGTTGCAGCTCTCTGTCAAATGACGTCATCTGTGAGTTGAAATGTTTTTGCGTTGGTCGGCGGCATCTTCCAGGCTGAATGTATGTAGTTAGATTTCTTCTATAACTAACGAGGATGGATTGATTGTGCAATGAAACACATATTGGGCTGACGATATGTATTCTAATTGTATTATCGATTAAAATGTCGACAATTTGTCAATATTATTAATTGAGTAGGAACCGCTTTCCAGTTATCAAGTTGGATTAAGGTTGTGCCCGCTTTGACGTTTTAATTTGGAGGAAAACAAATCGTTTCCAAGGTGAATTTGGAGGCAAACGTCGCGACGCCGGAGCTAAAGGGAAGGTGGTAGAGTAAAAATACGAGATCTCAGTATGCGTAGTTTACACGTCAGTTTGTAAATTTTCACAAACGATCGGTAAATTCAAAACAAGAAAAAAGAGAGGCAGCAGTTCTTTTCTGGGCCGAGAAAAGCTGTACGGCGCTACAAAAAATTCTGGAAGATGCATGTTTGATGGATTTTAGGTGACAATGTGAGTAGAAATTGCATTGATTCCTAATCTAATCGAAATAATTTCTGTTGACAATCCCCTTTAATTACAGCTACAACTTACGATTAGGGAACTATCCTCGCATCACATGGAACTTACCTGAAACGAAGAAGAAGAAAAAAAAAATTAGATAATTTACTACCAACTGTTTCAACTGTTTTTTGTTTACATTTTCCCCCAAAACTAGTTCGGACTAGGCTTCGCGCAACTTCCTCCCCCCGGGGGCCATGAGCAATTCCGCGTGATCCGGTTTGCAATTTTTTGTTGCATCCTCTCCTTCAAATGAATTCCCCTTTTACCATTAGTTAATAGCATTTATACGCTCGTTCATATAGAGACAGACATGTGGTAAGTAAGTGGGCATTAGACCTCAGCAAAATCGCAACCCGCAATAGTTTAAAGCGCCCGCATGGAAAAGTGTGTTTGATTGGATAATGTGCCACTGTTTTCTTTCTTTTTTTGTTTTGCTCTGTCTCCTTTCTTTTTCTTTCACTTGACTCGTGTTCGGGGGGTATCGCGATTTTAGTGTGGTCTGGGACCGCGCAGTTACGCCACTTCAGTGGTCAGACTCTGTGCACCACATATATTTTATTACTGTCACATTATTATTACCCGCTTCGGTTCGAGTTTATGGACTAATCTTTCCATCTGATTAGTATCTCAATTAGTTTAGGCCCCCCAGTTAGGATGCTGGTTTATGGAAAATTTTGCAGGCTGCAAACAATAATTGTTTTAATAGACTATTAATTTTGGTCTGTCTGGGCAATCCACCGGAAGTGGATTCACACGGCACTTGTCCGTGATTTGAACAGTGACAACAAATTTACAATACTTATTAAAAAGTTTATTATAAGCGCATCTCTTTTTGTTTATTGTCTCTTTGACGTTTGCTCCCCCTCTCTTTACGCAATACCACAGACTATACCGCGTAAATCTTCAGATCGGGGTCGCCTACTGCGACGATGATGAGCACAAACTTTGACGATAAATTCGCTAATATTTTACCGCAGGGTGACATGGTTACCACCTCAAATTCGCTGCTTTCACTCCAAACAGCAAATTTACGACGAATCAATGTGTCACAATGTGGCGGTGTGCAAACCGTTGTTATTGTTGTTTACCGTTTACCGTCGATTGCAATCAAACCGAAGCGTCGCGTAAGCGTTTCGGCGAAGTCTCCTGTTGTGGAAAGATAAGCACGCTGCTGGAAGGTTGGTTAAGTATTAATCATTTGAAAAGGTGTTTTTTTATTTTGCTTCGAGGAAGAAAATGAACTAGCTTTAGAAAGAAAAAAATAGCTGTCCTTTCCGGATTGATATGAAATTGTATATACGGACATGATGCGTGAACAATTATTAAACAAACTAGCTAAACCTAAAGCAGTATCTCACCAAACATTCCGACAGATCTGGATCCATGAAAAGAACAAAGAAATGCGGGTTAGATCCGGACTAAAACAGGTCAATTGATAAAGGAACCTCTTGAGGGGAAAATGTTTATTTTTTCATGATTTATGCCTCTCATTTCCATAAAATAAACGGTTGGATTGAGCGGCGAGTTATCGGCATCTCTGATGGGCCTGGTAGAACGAACTATAGCCAAGATTGTTTACAACCAGAACTCCGACTGAAAATGCGGGCGCACACACGGGCACTCGTTTGGAAGAAATCCACGGAAAAAAGTTGACTGTTTCACTGTGATTAATTATTTTGTAGTATCCACATGAAGAACAACAAAATCCAGTTCAATTATGCTTGCGCGCCTCCCGCATCTTTGCACGTCAATTTTCCGACTTTACGACTGCCGCCCGTCCGTTCGAGCTTCCTGACTTCTAGCAACCCACGACTGTGACCCAGTCGCTCCCCACCCGCACAAACAAACGGTACGTTTCGATTCTTCTATTCATCCACAACGACGAAAACGAACAATTGAACCCTCCCAAAACAGGAAGCGCCTAATAAACCCAGCTTAACTTGCACTTTTCAACGCAGGAGTGCCCATTCTTGTCCCCCTCTTTTTCTCTATCTGTCACTCCTCAGCACGATACCACTCATCACCATATGCGCGCGTTCCGTTCCGTTCCGTAGTTGTTGCTGTTTACAAATTCAGAGCAACAAAGCTCTAAGAACAATTACACCCGCCCCGACGTCAGCTAGCTACCAAACAACCAACCAACCAACGATCGGAGTAGGCTGTGCAAATAGGTTGACCTTCTGTTGTGCGCTGCGCTAAGGTGATCTTTGCTGGCGCCTTCATTTCGCAACAGTTGGCACCCACGTACGAATCCGAGACGACGACTATAACAACAACAACAGCTGTTTCATAGTCGAAAATGGCAATTTTCTGGGACAATGGGTGTTTGCTGCTGACGGAATTGAAGTGGTCCGTTTGATTTGTTTTGTTTGAACACACCTACCGATACGTGATACATCGACCATTAATATAGGGGGGCCCGTTTCAAAATATCGGTAGCGGTTTTAGTGAGATTTTGAGCGGTAATAATTTCCGTTTAACTGAATGGAATGATTTATTTTTTTCACTATTTAATCGAGAATAGTCACAACATTCTTGTATTGGGCCTTGAAATGTTTAGGACTCTCCACCCAGTAAACGGATAAGACATAGATTACACCAAAAGATAGTCCTTGCTTTCAACAACTCTTTCCAAGGGTACAAAAAGCTAGAATTACCAGGTTTCACGAAAAGTTAGTCAATCATTTTTAAGTTGGAGTTTTCGAATACGAGTGTTTACCACTCCAAAGATTGATCCTCGGCTGTGCGCCCCAGTAGAGAAGCAGAGGAGATTGGGGACTAGAGGAACTGCCATAAAATAAATGTAAGGTCGAGAATTCTCAGAGGTTCCGATTTCGATAAGAAATTCGTTTTGACGATCGTTGAGCAAGGATCATTCATCATAAGTCCTAGAATCAAGGATCTTCTAAAGTCTGGGCTAAGGATCTTCAATTCTCAGTATCGAGGATCGTTGCTTCGATTTTGAAATTCAAGGATCCTAGATTCTGCAAATCAAGAATTCTTTATTCTGGAACTCAAGGATCCTTGATCCTTGGAACTCAAGGATTCCTGATCCTTGGAACTCAAGGATCTTTGATCCTGGGAACCCAAGGATCCTTGGAACTCAAGGATCTTTGATCCTTGGAACACAAGGATCCTTGAAACTCAAGGATCCTTGGAACTAAGGGATCCTTGGAACTCATGGATCCTTGGAACTCATGGATCCAAGGAACTCAAGGATCCTTGAAACGCAATGACCCTTGGGAAGTCAAAGATCCTTGGGAACTCAAGGATCCTCAGAACTCAAGCAACCTTGGAACGCAAGGATCCTTAAAACTCTAGGATGCTTGGAACTCAAGGATCCTTGGAACTCGAGGATCCAAGGACCCTTCGAACTCGAGGATCCAAGGACCCTTGGAACTCAAGGATCCAAGGATCTTTGGAACTCAAAGATCCAAGAATCCTTGGAACCCAAGGATCCGAGAATCCTTGGAACTAAATGATCCTTGGAGCTGAAGGATCCAAAGATCTTTGGAACTTAAGGAACCTTGGAACTCAAGGATGCTTGGATATCAAAGATCCAAGGATCTTTGGAACTGAAGGATCCAAGGATCCTTGGAACTCAAGGATGCAAGGATCCTTGGAACTCAAGGACCCGGCATCCTTGGAACTCAAGGACACAGCATCCTTGAAACTCAAGGACCCAAACATCCTTGGAACTCAAGGACCCAAGCATCTTTGGATCTCAAAGATCCTGGAACTCAAGGATCCTTGTAACTCAAGGACCCTTGAGAAGTCAAGGACCCTTGCGAAGTCAAGGATCCTTGAGAACTCAAGGATCGGAACTGAAGGATCCAAGCATCCTTGGAACTCAAGGATCTAAGGATCCTTGGAACTCTAGGATCCTTGGAACTGAAGGATCCAAGGTTCCTTCGAACTCAAGGGTCCAAGGATCCTTGGAACTCAAGGATCCAAGGATCCTTGGAACTCAAAAATCCAAGGATCCTTGGTACTCAAGGATATAAGGATCCTTGGAACTCAAGGATAAGGATCGTTGGAACTCAAGGATCCTAGGAACTCAATGATCCAATGATTTTTGGAACTTAAGGTTCCTTTGAACTCAAGGATCTTTGGGAACTCAAGGATCCTTGGGAACTCAAGGATCCTTGGGAACTCAAGGATCCTTGGGAACTCAAGGATCCTTGGGAACTCAAGGATCCTTGGGAACTCAAGGATCCTTGGGAACTCAAGGATCCTTGGGAACTCAAGGATCCTTGGGAACTCAAGGATCCTTGGGAACTCAAGGATCCTTGGGAACTCAAGGATCCTTGGGAACTCAAGGATCCTTGGGAACTCAAGGATCCTTGGGAACTCAAGGATCCTTGGGAACTCAAGGATCCTTGGGAACTCAAGGATCCTCGGGAACTCAAGGATCCTTGGGAACTCAAGGATCCTTGGGAACTCAAGGATCCTTGGGAACTCAAGGATCCTTGGGAACCCAAGGATCCTTGGGAACTCAAGGATCCTTGGGAACTCAAGGATCCTTGGGAACTCATGGATCCTTGGGAACTCATGGATCCTTGGGAACTCATGGATCCTTGGGAACTCATGGATCCTTGGGAACTCATGGATCCTTGGGAACTCATGGATCCTTGGGAACTCATGGATCCTTGGGAACTCATGGATCCTTGGGAACTCATGGATCCTTGGGAACTCATGGATCCTTGGGAACTCATGGATCCTTGGGAACTCATGGATCCTTGGGAACTCATGGATCCTTGGGAACTCATGGATCCTTGGGAACTCAAGGATCCTTGGGAACTCAAGGATCCTTGGGAACTCATGGATCCTTGGGAACTCATGGATCCTTGGGAACTCATGGATCCTTGGGAACTCAAGGATCCTTGGGAACTCAAGGATCCTTGGGAACTCAAGGATCCTTGGGAACTCAAGGATCCTTGGGAACTCAAGGATCCTTGGGAACTCAAGGATCCTTGGGAACTCAAGGATCCTTGGGAACTCAAGGATCCTTGGGAACTCAAGGATCCTTGGGAACTCAAGGATCCTTGGGAACTCAAGGATCCTTGGGAACTCAAGGATCCTTGGGAACTCAAGGATCCTTGGGAACTCAAGGATCCTTGGGAACTCAAGGATCCTTGGGAACTCAAGGATCCTTGGGAACTCAAGGATCCTTGGGAACTCAAGGATCCTTGGGAACTCAAGGATCCTTGGGAACTCAAGGATCCTTGGGAACTCAAGGATCCTTGGGAACTCAAGGATCCTTGGGAACTCAAGGATCCTTGGGAACTCAAGGATCCTTGGGAACTCAAGGATCCTTGGGAACTCAAGGATCCTTGGGAACTCAAGGATCCTTGGGAACTCAAGGATCCTTGGGAACTCAAGGATCCTTGGGAACTCAAGGATCCTTGGGAACTCAAGGATCCTTGGGAACTCAAGGATCCTTGGGAACTCAAGGACCCTTGGGAACTCAAGGATCCTTGGGAACTCAAGGATCCTTGGGAACTCAAGGATCCTTGGGAACTCAAGGATCCTTGGGAACTCAAGGATCCTTGGGAACTCAAGGATCCTTGGGAACTCAAGGATCCTTGGGAACTCAAGGATCCTTGGGAACTCAAGGATCCTTGGGAACTCAAGGATCCTTGGGAACTCAAGGATCCTTGGGAACTCAAGGATCCTTGGGAACTCAAGGATCCTTGGGAACTCAAGGATCCTTGGGAACTCAAGGATCCTTGGGAACTCAAGGATCCTTGGGAACTCAAGGATCCTTGGGAACTCAAGGATCCTTGGGAACTCAAGGATCCTTGGGAACTCAAGGACCCTTGGGAACTCTAGAATCCAAGGATCCTTGGGAACTCAAGGATCCTTGGGAACTCAAGGATCCTTGGGAACTCAAGGATCCAAGGATCCTTGGAACTCAAGGATCCAAGGAGCCTTGGAACTCAAGGATCTAAGGATCGTTGAAACTCCCTGATTTCCAGGTGCAACGATCCTTGAGCTCCAGAACTCTCGAGATCCATGTGTTCCATGATTAAGGATCGGATAATGTTCTCCATAGCTAAATTATGCAAAATGCACTTCAAAATAAAGTCAGAAGTTATTGTGTTTCTAACTTGTGTGACAACTTGAGAAAATGTCCCCAAGACGCCAACCAATTTGAGAAAAATATGCCCCCTCTTGTAAATTGCGTTCATTTAGCTCAAACAAACTTTACGTCTGAAAAAATAACAAAATAGTTCATACTAATAATGTCTGGAAACCAAACAAGCAATCGGAAGGCAAACTAGTCTAAATAACAGCTGCTCGTTGGTAATGTGGATTGTTTTGCTTGGCAGCTGATAATTAATTGAAATTTCATCCAATCGAGGATGTTTTTGAAGAGGAAATTCTTTGTGTCCGTCAGCCTAGGCAAGAAAGCAGTATACTATTTTTTATAGTAACGACTGAGACGATATAAAAAATAATAGTCTGGAACAAAGGCTTGCCTTCTGATTAGATTGGAAATGTGGCGAGCAAGCAACAGGCGGTAGTTGTTTGTATGTAATGGACACCTGGGTGTGGTGGTGAAAAGCGCAACAGAAGGATATTTTTTACTCTAATGGGATTACTTGTATGCTATAGTCCAACAACGATACAGGACTGCACCAGCCTTCCACTGAATTTTAACACACATTGGATGGACGACTGAGCTATAAGTTCAATCTTGGATTAGTTCACAGTTCACCAGTTTAGCCTTATATTTTCAGATAATTCGATTAAACACCACGAGATTAAGCATACATTTTACAACTGCACTTCTGCTGTCAGATAATAAAAACAAAACATCAACAACTGCGTTATTTCAATCCAAGCAATCGTTGCGATTTCCCAGAAACCATTCCAGACACCACTTGCAATTGAGAATCCACCCGGCATCCAACTGTTTGGTCTATCTTTTGTTGGAGTGCTGGCAGTAATCGTTAAAGGGTGCACACACACACACCCACCTTGATTGAAGCTTTTATTTCCCAGAATAGAACAAACCGCATCTGTGTCTGCCTGCACCAACAACGATCGGGATAATATAATACCCTTCCATATATTAGCACTTCCTTTCACACCGCACAAACTGACGAATAGATTAGCGCCTTAACCCGCCATCCGGAGTTGCAGCCAGCCGCGACAATTTCGATTACGATTCTGAACATCACCGTCATCCATCCAACCATCGGTGGTTCCGTTTTTGCCATTGGTTTGGTTGTCGGCGGGTGTCGATTTCAAGCCGGAGTCATTGTCGCGGAGCGCGAGCATTGAATGATGCGACGACGACGACGACGGATCGGTTGAATCCTGCGGTCAGTCGACCGCAGAGAAAGATCGATCACCGAGCAACAATCGATTGATTGGAGCAATTATTATCACCCGGAGTGATGGGTGGTGGTTGCCTCCTGCTGGTTGTGTAGTTACTAACTTCAAATATCACAGACTGCATTGGATGCATCCGTTTGGTTTTATGCGGGTGGACGTTGAATTGATTGTAACAGTGTTGCTAGGCTACAAAGGCTAAGTTAGACACATTGGAACCGGACTCGAGAGTGTCACGTCTGGTGAGCATGTGGCACCTTAGATGCGGCATTTTATTGCTAACGGAAACAGCAATAACAGCTTGTGCGACAAGTTAATGATTGTTTCTGTCTGTTCAATTTCTTTCCATATTGTGATCCGTAGCTGTCTATCGAATATCTCTGTGGTGTGAAACCTCGTGATGGATTGGTAGAAGAGGGCATTCACTCAATTGACCATGAAAGAGTGTCACTCAGACAGGCCCCGTTTTCCACTTCCTAACGGCTCTGTTGGCCAAAATTTTTAATCCATCTTGAGGCATCAGACGACAGTACAATGTAAACCTCAAAATGTCACTCTGTCTTGAACTACACAAAGTCAGCTGACCGCACTTCTATTACCTCAGAAGCAAATGACTAATGGACATCGAAATCGTGAAAAGAAAAAACAAAGCAACCCAAAAAAATGAAACAGACATCGCCAAGCAGCTCGAGTTTGAGAGATGATGAGCGACTTACCTTTGTTTACATCGCATTTATGTTCGATTGACACTTACGCTGACTCAATGCAAGATCACCCCGAAAATATCCAAATATAAATGAAGAACTGCAATTTGCATCGCAAAAAGGTTCCTAGCGAAACGACGAAGACGTTGAGGTGAGTTTTGCTTACTCCCACTACGGGCAGGTACACTTAAAAACTTCAACTCGTTTCCTCAATTCAACTTTTTTTTTCTTTTCTGTCAGATCACACATCAAATGTCACGGTATGGCGGTAGACGACGTGCGGTGGTGAGTCACAAAGCTGAGAACTGGATGATTCAACGCAGATGAGATCTAGAACAGATTGTGCAACCTCAAACTAACCTGATGTCAGCAGCATTTGAAACTCCATTTGGTGGGGTCTAATGTGGAGAAGGCGTTTTTGGAAATACTCAAATGCAGAAGGCTTAACAGGCGTCAAAATTGTTAGTAATGAGACGCTACAAACGTGGTGATGATTGTGATTTGGGATACCGCCCAGACGTGGACTGCTTTGATGGCACCATAATTTTTCAACCGGTCCTGTCAGCAGCAGCTACCACGGAAATTTTATAGCACGAAAACGTCGTCTGTGATACAATCAGCGAACGTGCCAATGATTGTGTACGAAGTTCACTTTCGTGTAACGAACGGCACGGGTTAAATCTACAAACGATACCGAAACACAAAGCCGGGCGATAAGTCAGCCCCAGCAGAGACCCAATTCCATACCTAATTTATTCGATGCAAATACCGAACTGCCCCCTGTCTGTCTGAGTCACCTGAAGACGACGATGATGATCGCATATTCGCGCGGATTTTTCTGTGTCAACTTGCGGTTTGCGGTGCTACTTTTGGCGGCCCGCTTGGAATGCGAGAGTGGTGGACTCCGTTAGCACGGCGTGCAGCACCGTCAGATTAGATTTGGTGGTGACTAGTCACTGTTTGCTGTCATTATGGGGTATCACAGAGTAGCAGACTCCAACGTCCCGTTGGCGCAGGTTTCTGAAAATGATTGCACATTTTCAGCGAGAACTGGTTCATGAACGGTACAATCTTTGGATAGTCACATGTTTGATTAATTTAGTTTTTTTGACTAGCCCCAAAACGAATTCTCGTCCATTCATGTTCCGGACAGGTCGGCACTCGATTACAAATAAAACATCTGATGCCAGTTAAACCAATGCGAATAGATTGAAAGGAAACCTAGTAAAGCACTTTAGAATTCCTTTCACAAGCGATACCAAGGGTTCTCTGTTATAATCGTTGAATTTGAGGAAAAAAAGGAACATAAAAAAATCAACCACGGTTCTAACTAAAAAGCGGCCCTCTAGTCGGTACCGCATTCAATGGTGACCGCGAGGAGAGATTATACTCGTACCCAGCAAGCTAGCTAGCTACTACGTATAGGTACCGACACAAGAGGTGATGGAGTATTTTTATAGCGGCATGCCGCAAAGAGTGTGCAAGAGTGAGAGAAGTTACCACCACCGTGTACCAAAAGGGAAGGTGGAAATAAAAGCAATCCAAGTAAGCGTTGAAAATAGCAGCGTGATGAATCACGCAGTTGGCACTCGGTCCGATGTTGGTCCACTACATTGGTGTGACAGGAGTTTGAGTTGAAAACTTTACAGAAACTGTGTCTCGGCAGAATCGAATTAGGTACGGTTTATTGCTGTCCGAAGGTATGAAGGATCGCGGTGGCGGCCATGGGTGCTACTTGTCCAGCCGCTGCACAGTGGTCCAGAATGCAAATTTAGCAGGAATTTTGAGATTTTACTAAAACTAAACAACTTAGCCTTATTAAGTCTTTGGAGAAGTTTTCGTAGTTTATGAGCCCCCTGTTTTTGTTAAAACAACAGTTAGGGTGGTTCTAATTTTACCAAGATCAAAAAATTAACTTTTTAATCATTCTAGCTAGAGCCAAACGACCTTCAGCGAAGTTGTAGAACGACAAATTTTGGAAAAGTTTGCTGAAGACATGTAAGCTCTATCTGTCATACTTTTTATTTTACAATAAATTTAAAGTCGGAGCTTAGGGTGTTTCTTCGAAGTACAGTATTATTCCAATAACTTTTGCTGTATTCATTAAAAGCTGAAGTAGTCTTCAGACAATTTTAAGATTGTTTCAAGGCGAATAATTTGTTTCATGGCACTATATATCTAGCTATTTGCGTTGAAAAGTTATGAGCACTTTTTCGCCAAAAATGGGGTTGTTTTGAATAACAATATCACTCATTTAGGGCAAATAAAAGATAATTCTTTTTGAACTATAAATAAGGTCAAGATTAGAGTTATAATTGAGCAAAAAATGGCGAACACGATATTTTTTTAAATTTCATAAAATTGATTTAAAAAAATATATTTTTGAAATATTAAGTGCTTATATCTTCTGAACAATAAAAGCCAGAGTTTTGATGCATTAGAAGAAAATGTTCGTCTTCAAAAACTCTGGAAAACATTTGAAGGATAAATTGTAAAAAAAAATGAAAACTGAAAGTTATATTAAAAATTTGGTTTTTTCATGAATTGACTCTTTGTAATATGTTTAAATTACTTTCACGGTGAACAATATAAAAAATGTAGTTTCGTTTTCATGATAAAATATTGCACTTTACAATACTTTTCTATTATTTTAAATAGTGGGTAGGGTGGTTCTATTTTTTTTTAAATCAGAAAAATAACCTTTTAATGGTTCGAGATAGAGTTTCATTGTCTTCCATAAAAATTGAAGATAATGAAATTTTGAAAAACTTTGTCGAAGACACTCTATGTCGTATACTTTTCATTTCATAATAAATTTACCAAAAATTTTTTAGGGTGTTTCTTAAAAAAATGGTTTTCTTTGTATAACTTTTGCAGTTTTGATTTTTCATTAAGATCACTTTAGAAATACTTTTAGATATTTTGAAGGAGAACAATTTGTCTTAATATATTGAACCTCTAGCTATACTTTTTATATTTTTATTTTTAATATCGAATTTGCCATTTTTTGGTGATCTATACTACAAAGCATGCTATTAGATATGAAAGCAACAGTATTCAATGTTGAGTGCCCGAATCGAAGATAATTCTATTTGAAAAAGTTATATTTTTTATATAAAAGTTCTTATAACTTTAAAACGGAAAAAGTTAAGTAGTTGGTGTTTTTGAAAGCAAATTATGCGCCCTAAAATAATCTTTAAGTTGTCTAAAGGGTACTTTAGCGTAAAATAAAAACTTCCAAAGTTATAGAAATAAAACCGTTTTTTAAGGAACACGCTTAAGCTTACATTTGAATTTCTCGTGCAATGGAAAATATAAAAGCTAGAGCTTGCAAGTCTTCGGCAAATTTGTCTAAAATGTGTTGCTCTACAACTTCATCGAAGACAGTAAAGCTCTATCTCAAACCGTTAAAAAGTTCTATTGTAAATATTGCTAAATTTAGAACCACCCTAGCATTGGTTTAAACAAAAAGAAGGGCCTTGCAAAGTACAAAAACTTTTCCAAACATGTTGTAAGGCTAAGTCAGTTTAATTTTAGCAAAAAGTAAAAATTCCTGCTAAATTTGCAATCTGGACCACTGTGCGCTGGTGTTGAAGGTACAGTGTGCGAAAACAATCCAAGTTTCAGTAGAATTTTTTTTCAGTGGTTTTTTTTTCGACCAATCTTTATTTCTTGGATGGGTTTATCTAATACAGATTCTAAATTTCAGGATATGTTCGGAAAAATCCTTGAATTCGACATCATTACTAATTGATACCGGTGCCGGCCAGGCCGGAACGTAGTTCGCAGCAGGAAAGGGAAGGAATGCTAGTCTGACATTTGTTTTTGCTAGACGTCGAATATAGTAGTGGGAACTCCACAAGTCTCACGGGTGGAGAGAGATTGTTAGTAGGGATAAAGATTCAATAAAAGTCATTAATTTTTTTCTCTTCCGGGTAAATCACAACCTTTCTGCAGTTCTGTGGCTTGCCAGAAAATTACAGCATTACGGTTAGCTATGAATTATGCTGTGTAGGAACACAACAATGAGTCACGTTAGTACGCAACAATTATCATTGAAATAAACAATTCATTTTTGTCATCCACAATTACATGTCTGTCAAAACTGTATCTGTATTTCGCTTCGTTCAAAGGGAAAATTTCAAAGCGATTTTTTTTCGAATACATCTACGAGTTTACGAGTACGGAGTATAGAGTATACGTACCAGCGAACAAGGTCAAAATCGACGGTGTGGCTTCCGGATCGAGTATCAATTGCGCGAATCTGCTGAATCGTGGAATTAACTGTTTTGAAGATTCCATGCTTCAGCCAGTAAAGATATTGAACTGCAAATGATGGCATCCAGCATCAGTCGCAGCTGATGGTAAAAGGACTTATGCCAACTCAAACTCATATCGAGTACGTTTTACCTAACCATCTCCTCGTTGAGAATGTACGTCGTCAACCTGTTAGCATTTGGGTTCCGTGGGTCAGAAACTGCATTAATTGCAAACAATTGGGACACAAGCCACCCATTGTAACAATGTAGGGTTCGTTGTGAGAAATGCGGCGATTCCTGTGGAAGGGTTGTCGAAAAGTGTCTCAACTGTGGGGAAAGGATCTTTCAACATGCGAAACGTGAACGCTTTATCTATACTTACTTGTCTACTGACGAAAGCGACTCTGATCTTTAGGAGAAAACATCTTCTGCTGTGACTTAAGACAATCGAACGAGGAGGAGCATTTACTCTTCTAAGTTACGTTGTAAAGGCCAGAAGGTGTTTCTTCCAGATCCTCCAGAAATAGCAGCTCGAGGAAGTTCTGGGGCTAAGCCGACACAAACAGCTCCTGGTCTCGGAAATCGGCAATCAGAAAAAGTAATTCCCAGCACTTCCTGGGACATTGAAAAATTCCATGTTTCAACCGGAAAAAACAACCCTGTGCTGGATTAATGAAATTCTTGAACATTTCGATATTTCTGACCATCTCAAAAGTCGCCTGATAACCTTTCTCCCCTCGGTAAAAATATTCCTATGCAGCTGCCTGCGAAATGGTCTCTCCTTGCTCTGGAGGGCTAATAATTTATCATGCGAGGTTACGGACTCCCCAGTGAAACTTGGACATATTAATCTAGTCTCTGCGTTTGTGGTGACACTTATCACGACACCGAACGCATTGTCTGGTCATGTTTCGGGTATTATGACCCAGATATTAGTTAAAGGATTCCTGTATCATGACACGCCGCGATATCCCCTATATGTCCCTCGTGCAAACCTTCTTAAAAGTAATCGCTATGCCAATTCAGCTTTCCTTTGTTT
This sequence comes from Topomyia yanbarensis, assembly GCF_030247195.1. Lineage (NCBI taxonomy): Eukaryota > Metazoa > Arthropoda > Insecta > Diptera > Culicidae > Topomyia > Topomyia yanbarensis. The sequence continues at coordinate 208,043,251 of NC_080670.1, read as the reverse complement.
TCTTTTTCAGAAGAATCCTCTTCAGCCTATATCAAGTACCGTAGATGGTTTGAAGTGACCTCAAGGTGCCCCAAAACACCTCCGTCGTACAAGCAAATCAGAAACACCAAGGTCCCATCATACCCCCCCCCCCCCCCAAACGTAGTTTTTCGTGGTGTAGTGGCTGATCACCGAATTGGCACATAGGAATCTGTCCAGGATATGTAACCAATGTTTGCTGAGTACATGCAACACCTTGGTTGGATTTGCCTTGGATGGGCAGGTAAGCGGGAATAGTTTTTTTTTTCAGACGCTTTCTCACCATACGCACGTCGTTGCGTAAACCTGGGAAAAGGTCTCGCCAGGTTTTTTGTTTTGTTAGACAGCCTTAGTACGCGGTGCCAGATCGTGTAGTTTTACTTTAATAGTGTCATTGTCTATATATACTGGGATGCAGTATAAAACGTCATTACATTCGACGACGTGTTTCCAGTTGTTCTACGAAGCAAATGACTTTGCTTGATTGATGTTTTTGAATATAATCAGTACTGCATGGATCCATAAGCAGAAATTCTTATGTGCGTTCCGCAGGGACAAATAATCTTCTACCAACAATAAGTAGGGGTAGGAGTTCGAGCCCCTATTCTACGGGTAGGTTCAACAACACATTACTCCCACCACGAACAGTCGCACGACTCCAAATCTATTCCAGGTAGCCCTCGGCATAACCGCGACAACTAGAAACCCTGCCACAGGATACTCCACACTTGCACTCCAGTGGAATATCAACGGCCTAAGGAACAACCTCGGGGATCTAAAGTCCGTCCGCACCGAGCCACTCTGCCTCGCCGTCCAAGAAACACACCTGTACACCGGTGTCGACCCTTTTCCATGATTTGGAAACAGAGGCGAAAACAACCAATCAAACTATCGGTCTGGGGATACCGAGACCGCACAAACTCGTCGACGGAACTGTCAGACACATTGGTCAACGCAGCGGTAGAAAGTATTCCTCGAACCAGTGGAGCACCGCTACACCGAAAAATACACTGGTGGAGCCCGGATGTCGTCGTCGCCGACACCAAAGCCCGTCGGACAGGCCTCCGCCTTCTGCAGGAAACACCCTTCATAACCACCCCCCTATCGGGCCAAAAGGTGCAGAACTTCAGGATGCCCAGGAATGCCGCAAGCAAAAAAAATATCTAACACCAAGGATAATATCTGGACCAATTCGTCAACGATGCCACTTTCAATCCCTATCCGCTGACAAAGCCCTGCCCACTTTTTTCTTCGCCAGGGAACTGGTGGCCCTAGCGACTTCCGGTCAATCAGCTTGCTGTCTTGTTCCGCGAAAATCCCTAGAAAGGATGGTCAACCGGCGACTGACCACGTGACTGGAAGACCACAAACCTCTAGACCCATGACGATTCGCCTTTCGAAAGAAACTCGGCATGGGACCCCTCCTAGGCTGCCTCGGAGAAGTGTTGGACAAGAACAAATCTGAAAACCTCCACGCCGACATTGCCATCCTCGGCGTGTCAAAAGCCTTTAACACAGTGTGGTGCGAAGACGTACTTCAAGACCTCAAACTACTTCACCAATCACCGCTTCAGGGTCTGTATACGCTGAACATTATCCCAGGAGTCTAGCGAGACCAACGGAATACCGCAAGGTTCAATACTAGCTGTGGAGCTATTCCTTCTGATGATGAACTCGCGTTTCACTGGTAGCACGGAGGCGCGTCTACGTATTCGTAACGATGACGCCCCACTTCCGACGTCTTATAAAGGACATCTGCTCCCGCCATCCCAAAAATAACCACAAAACAGAACTGAATTTCGGATGATCTCTAATACACAGTAAACTCTTCTACGGGATCGAACTGATGTGCCGAAACCTATGAGGACTCTCCGCTATTCTTGGGCCATTATACCACGGAGCGGTGTAGTTAACTTCCGGGTCACTACAAAGCACTCCATTGGAAAGCAGCCAGAATAACTTTCAAGCGGGTACTGAACCTCCTCGAGAAGACTTCGGGTGACAAATACCCCTTACTTAGCCCGCCAAACGAGACCCCAACCACCAATATCAACAGGGACTTCAACACCAATCTGCACCACCGGCGGAGATCCCGAGGCCACTGACAGTTGGACAGTCCGGGACAACCAAAAGATACTTTCCCGGCTACGGGTGTGGCACATCAGGATGACCTACGAACACACCCTCTCCAGCATCCCAACACCAGAATGCAAATCCTGCAACTCCGTCTGCAACTGCCAGGAGCTCGAGGACCTTGGGCGACAAATTTTGTTTGGCGGAATCTATACGGAACATACTAGCCAACGAACCTCCTTGTTCTGAAAGATGCCGGCATCTACGATCGTAGATAAACCAACACCAACAAACGAACACGGGCTCTCCGCCAATCTCCTCAGAGTTGAGGGGACACTTCCTGGTGACCTAGTGCACCCAACTACCATCGAAGTTCCCAGAACAACATCCCAACGACCATGACCAATGGGCCCTCTGCAACAATACCCTGGCGTCGGGGAGAGATCGGTGCATTGCTCGACATCCAGAAGGGTGACCCCATTGCCATGCCGCAGCGGCGCTGGAAAGACCTTCCCAGGTCCGACACCACGGGGAACACCACGACCACATCTACCACAACGAACGTGGCAAGACCTACCCACCCATAGATACACTTAATTAACGGGTGAATGACCGAATGATAATGATAATTTTGAGGGTGGCCTTTGAGAGTTGATACATTTTTTGAAGTTACAATTTTCCGCTTAGTTTTAATATAAGAAACAATTTAAAATTAAATCTCAAGCGAATAAATGGGCATTGCCCATCTAAGGTAAACGAAACGAATAGTAATGAAGGTTAAGAAACTATTATACGCCACTACGAACCTCAATTTTCCCAGTCGGCTCCGTCATGTCGTACAGATCAGAAGTCAAAAAGCGTGCCGGGCCGCTCTACCGTGTAACATATAGACACAGCAAAGTTCCCTTACCCTAACTGCGAGTGAACTAAGTCAATCGCGATTGACTTTTCGTAGACCCGTCTTAGACCGTCAGTGCGCGAGGTAGAACAGCCGATCAAAGTGAAAATGGAACTTGTTCTTACAGAAGTTTCACACATACAGCTACATCATACGAGACAAGTAATACTATCTACGTTCAACTTCTTAGCCGAGACCAAAAGCTTCATAGCGAAGACAACATGTAACACGTCGAACAAAGATCGGACAGAAATTCGCCTACATGATTTGGCACCGCACACTAGTACGAATCATATTGAAACATTCATATCGAAGTATGAAGAAGTGGAATCCGTCACTAACGACACTTGGAGAAGCTTTTTCCCTGGCATTCTCAACGGCGTTCGGCAGGTTCGAATGCAGCTGAACCAGCCTATACCGTCTTACTTGACTTTCGAGGCCTGATCATCTGAAGGTGTTAACTATACACAAAGAAGCCTATGCACATACCCTCGATAGACGTGTCAGTTCTGTAACCAGACGGCACACTATGGTAAGCCATAGACAGGCGGTCAAAAATGAACGCCAGACAAACAATATTGCACGGTATCCTCAAGCCAATAGTTAAAATACCTAGAGAAGAAATAAACAAGAAAGAAGACGGCTATACCAGAGTAACTGGAAAACACAAAAATCACTAAACATCCAACAGCGAAAATTAAAGCTCTAGCGACGACGACATGAACACAAGCACAAGCACACGGGGAGACGGCACACGGAAAGTTCAGCAAGCTACAGAGGGTAAACTTGGCCATTTTTCGCCAAGAAAGAATAAAAACAACAAAAAAACGAAGAGCAGTGCGCCCAGGATAGTCGATAGAAATAATATTCAATTTATGTTTTTATCTATATTGAATTGTAAATGTAATTGTATTTTTGAAATGTAAAGTAAGATGCAAACCTTAATAGAAAAAAACCTCAATTTCATATTAATCCCAAAACTCAACAAAAGAACTACTTCCGCCAGCTCTTTCTTCGAAGGCTGTGTCACCCAAACCCCGCAACAGGTTTGTGTCCCAGCAGGAGGGTTCTTTTGGGATCGCTTCGCACAATTGTTCCATTCAATTCTAAGTTCCAAATAGAAGGTAAGCGCCATGTCAAATTTATCGCTTTTTATCTCGCTTCTCTTTTGATTCCCATACCGGAATACCAATTTACGAAATATCCTTCGTCCTTTATCCTGGTGGGTGATCAATTCGCATTATTCAAGCTGGCGCCAGATTCGATTCGATTTGGGACATCTCTAACGATGTCTAATGGACCAAGGGACCGTACGTAAATTATGTCGCTTAGTTATAAGAGAATTACAGGAGGAAGCCAAATAAGTTAAAAAAATCCAATTTCAAATGGAAAATGTGACCACTTTTTCCGTTACATAATGTACGAATATTCCCTGAAACGAACGAGACTCAATAGTTTAAAGTCGATTATTCAACGGTGATCGCCGCAAACCATCGAAGCGGTGTTCGGTGACAGAATGGACTTCTTTTTCCCTTCGTTTACCCTTTTCTTTTCCGAAACCACATTCAGTAGTTTCATCACGTTAAGATTATGAAATCAGGTCCCGTCGACCGGGGTACGGTACGGTGCGGTGCAGCACAAACGCGGTACCCGGAGTATAAGGTCTGATATCATTTTCCCACACCCGTCTTGGTTGCGGACTGCAGCCGACCCGCCTGCTTTGGTCTATTTCGTTTAAGAAAATATCAAATCACATCGTGGACATCAGTGACCAGCCAGCTGCTTGTTGTACATCATAGGAGCCACAGAGCTTGAGATGGAAACTTGAATAGGAAACAACAACAGTGCTGCGCTAAGAAGGGGCGAGTTGCTTGTTGCTCTGCAAACGATGGCAGCACCGCAGCCGCAGCCGGCTTCAAGTAAAGCCTGACGGGTATCAAACTACAATACCTACGTGTTGCGTTCATCTCCCTCTGTCTCGCGCATCAAGCGACAAACTGCATTACAATTAGATGGTCGGCGGAGTTACGTACTGTTTCGTAGGCTACTTTGATTGGTGATCAACGACGAGTAGAGGTACTGTACCGGTTTGGGTAGATGTCAAATGTGTACTAATCAACGTCAAGCTGAAGAGTGGAATTTTCAAATCTTTGTTTGATTTCATGGAAATTTTTAGTAATTCAAATTGACCCGGATGAAGATAATAAAAAATGAAGATAAAATATATCGCAAACTGTGCATAAAACGAATGGCGTTTTTGCTTGACCCCGAAACTGAGTCAGGTTCTAATCCCAACCGGTGTCAGTTCATGCATTTTGACAGAAATTGGGGTTAGAAACTGACTCAGTTTCGCTTCAAGCATAAACGACTTAGGTACAAAAAATGACTGTGATTAGAATATTAATTTTTCTTTACGATCGAGAACAAATAAAATGACAAAATTAGATACTAAAATTATCTGCACTGGCAAGCGATTTGCAGATGTTGCGAAAAAGGTGGTTATTCGATTAAATCTGGTTCCTTAAAGTATTTTGATATCAAATAGTATATTTGTTTAACTTCAAAGGTCATTGGAAATGTTTTATAGGAACTCTCCGAGGGCTTGCGAAGCAAAAACAGTCCACCTCCTGTTATTTATCAGAAATCCAGCAAAACTTAGGACGGACTAAAGTAGGGGTGACGACGTGACGAGATCATCAACAAAAGCCAGCAACCAACCAAATGTCTAAATATAAACAGGATATCAACTTGAAAGCAGTTTCGAGAGGGGAAGGAAAACAAACGACCAAACTGAAGAATGTGTTTAAATGAAAATCCGTCTGGTTTTCGCCTTCCGTTTTCGAGAGCTGTTGGCTTTTTTTTTCCTTCGGTCAAGTGGTTGATGGAAAAGCAACGATCGTATACAATCGCAATATGACTGATCGGATCGGATCGGAATTGACTTCGATTGCTTATTGTTTAAATTTCCTCGGGTCGGTGTGTTTATCGTAATGATCTTCGAGACGGGTTTCTCAGAATTGAAACCGGAAGACGGGAGTGCGTTTTGAGCTGTTTGGATCTTTCCATATATGAATATGAGTGCGATCAAAGTGACAGCAGAAAAAAAAACATTGATTGACGGTTGCTAGGCTACAGCGAACTGCCCTAGGGAACGTGCCAACTTTTAATTGAATGGAATAATACATTTCGCGTACGAGTGGGAGAGAGCTGGGAAAAAAGGTTCTTACACAGCCAATTAAATGAAACCGTTTCTGAAACTTCATTAGCGACTTGACTGGACTGGACTGAACCGTACACGTACCGGGTCGGGCCGCCCCATCCAACCGCTATCCATAATTCAATTTTCTCCGAAATTCCCCCGGCTTTAATTTGCGCGAAATGACTGCTTGCCTGCCTGCCTTCTAGGTCCAGCCATTCGTCAGCTCAAGCTCCGCCAGTCCCGTGCGCCGCCGCTATTTTCCACACCGGTAAATAGGTTAGGTTCTTGGCCAGCGCAATGATGCCGCCTTTACGAGTGAGGTCGAGAGAGAGCTAGAGCGGTGCTTTTCATTTCGCACTTCTCCTACCCGAGTTAAAGAATGATAATTAGACCAACGGTAGATTGACTAATTTTGAAAATTCTTCGCCAACGGGCGTTGTGGTCAGTTGACGTGATTATGGAGTGAGCTGGCAGGTTAGGATAGTAGTTGAAACCAGACGGGTACTTACAATAAATCGGTCAACTCTCCATCTATATCTGTTGTGGTTCTTGGTCAGCTCCATTGATTTATCCAGCTGCGTTAACAGTTCCTTTTTGACGTTTAAATGTGCAGGGAAACAGATCGTGTACGCAGGGAATTTGACGAGGGCGATTATGTAAAAAAGCGAGATCTCAGTGTGCGCTTTTCAAATGTCAAATATCTCGATGACTTGAACTAAATATTTCGGGAAAGTTTTCAATAGGACTTAAGCGACCTAAGCACATTAAGAGTCTCTTTTACTTACTTTTACTTTCTCTTTCGATTATTTCGGTGTGACTATAAAACGATCCACTAATTTTCCAGTACATATCGAAAGGAGACGGTTTTGTGTAGCACATTATGCATCAAAACGAGAGAGGTCCTCAATTTAATTTGGGTAAATTGACTTTTTCAACTAACGTGCTGATAGTTTTTTTTAATTGAACGGCACATTGCCGTTTTAGTCTACAAAAGTGATACATCAGCTTCCGTCAACAGAATACAGCTCGTCACGTCAAAATAAAATAAATGCATTTTTTGTGTGCACATTCACACATTCCGTACGTCAAACCGTACCATACCGTTGATGTAGTGTATGAATGTCTGCATAAGAACTGCATGTAACCTCTTCTCACATTCCGTCGATCGACGTGCTGCATCAGTGACGGAAGACTGACGGATCGTGTAAATGGAACTTAATCGAACGCTGTAAATGAAGAATGGAAAAATGAGTGTCATATATCTGTGATAAAACTACACACAAATCATAGCAACCGAGTGCAGACGCACATACAACGAAGAACAACAAACTTCACTCGGAAGTTGTCATCCAGCGCATTCCCGTAGTTTTCCCTTGGTCCTATTTAAACAATCATCAGAGTGACACGTGGTAAACGTCTCAATTGCCGTGTTCCGAGCCGACCGGGAAACGAATTCAAGGGGAACGAAAGATCGAATCCTAGCGTATGTGTCACCACCGCTGAAGCCATCGTCAAAACCAGTGACAAATCTTTTTTTTTTCGTTGCACTTCCGCAATCCACTCCTGGCTGCGATGAAGCCTACCGGTCGTCAGATAAACAGCCATATTCCACATTCAACCCCCAACACAAGTGTGTTTGTGTATAGTGCGAGTGAGTGAGTGCATTTATTTTAGTTTCTGGTTTTTGTCAGAATTCCAACTCCTGCTTCCAATCGGTTTTTAGGTTGAGTGAGGGAGTGTATTTTGTATGCACAGATGTCAGCCCCGAAAAGTACACACAGGAGGCGCTTTTGAATTACAAAACGGAGCCAGCATAAATAAAAAAGAAATGAAAATACGACGGCTTGAACTCGTCGTTTTGCTGTTGCGCGGCGTGATCTGGTTCCTAAAGTGCGTAAATGGTGTCAAATTTCGGGGCATGCTTGCGCGCCGGTATGCAGTACCTATGACCGGAATAGCGAATGAGATCAGATTTCGTAACAACAATCAAATCGAGGAAGGCGACTGAAAATGGCAATATAATTAAATGCATATTTGCAATTGAGACGTAGCGGTAGTATCAACGACACGACTAGACACTTCATGAAATATCCCGAATAAAAAGTGATCGAGTCATTTACCGCCAGTTACCAATACATTGAGTTGCCCCTCGGAAGCGAAACAAAATAAATTTCTCAAGCAACACTGCGCTCTGTGAAAATAAACGTAGTCGGCAATGGATTATAATATAAACAAATTAAAATATCCCGTTTCAGCGATGGATTTTTATTTTTCTGGGTAGGAAAATTTGTAGATTTAACCTACCAACCCAATTTAAATCAAATCCCCTCTTTTCCGCAGATGCCAAATGAGCTATTTTTTCAAAAACATCATCGTTAACCATCTTTCGCAGTGATCAGAGTCCGCAAAGAAATCCGCCATGCAAAACCCACACGATCCAGCTTATGTAACGGTAGATTTCCGACGATTTGATCGTATCTTCTGTTCAGGAAGGCGATCAACTGTCCTAAATGTTAGGAAACGTTTGAGTGGTAACGGAAGTTACATCACAGGACCAGATATTTGTGCGATTTAGGCCGAAGGCAACGACAGGAGTATGCTTATGTTGCGATACTGTGAACTGTCTGACACGAAATCGACTATAGTGCAAAATATTGAAACATTGCCATTCCAAACCAGTTAGTCTATTGCATCAAGGGATCCAGGTAGCACTTGACACGAAGAATAATCAGGCTTTGTCTAAGACATGAAATAATCTTTATTCATGTTTTGGCTTGATTCTATGCAGACTACGAACAGCATACCATCAGCTACATTATATTTCATCATACGGGGTCAGCGGTTTGTCGAATAAACTTGGTTACTCGGTGCGCGTCGACTAAGTACATCATGTGGACAAGCTTCAAATGTAAGGTGTCATCGCCGGCCGTTTCGGTACAGTGAAATTACTTCTGAAGGCCGTACATGTCCTTCATCCGGAACGATTTTGCTCGTATGCTTTTTTGAGTACAACAATGTAAATAAAAGCGATGCACGATTGCGCATTCATGTTATTTATTTGAACAGTAACGTTACATGCAACCTCAGTATGTATCTTAGTAAAACTAATAGTCGTTTTTCATCTTCATGTAATTATGCGGCGAAATTAAAATTCTATGCGAGACTCCTTACTCATCATTTCCAGAATGGTAAATGGCGTTCTTAGAAAAAAAAGCCAGCAGGATGATTCCCTATCACAAAAATACAAAGATCAAATGATTTGTTAAGCTATACCTTATATTGGATGCAATACCATTTTCAGACCTCGCTAAGGGCCGATTTCTTCACCCTCGCTTAACTTTTAAACCAGGTTCACCACTACGTTTAAACCTGGCTTAGGCGCTAAGCGAGGGTGAAGAAATAGGCCCTAAAATAGTTAATACAAGCGAAACATCTAACATTGACAATAATTTTATCTTGTGCTCTGCTGAGAAACAATTGCTGCTACATCATTGGTTTAGACTGTGTTTGTCAATAACTAAGAACAGAACGAAGTTCTGTAGCTGCGGACGGTTCCTGGCGACCTACAGCCGGCGCGAAACTTCTTGGTACAAAACTTGTTCCATATTATTCTTGGGGCTATTCTCCTGTATGTATCAGCTAGTTCGTGTGTACTCTCAAATGTTAAATTTTTCAATGCCATTTGTATCATCTCGGATCAATGAAACTTGTCGAATGAAGAAACAACTGGGCCCATGTCATATTAAGATTTTAAATAAGTGTGAGGCTTGACATGCGTAATCTGTAGACCGTAACCACCAAACATTCAGCTCAGACAGATTCATAGATATTCGGTGTAAACCCTCCCGTTAATTTAAAGAATATTACAGCAACTTTTTTGCCATACGCTCATGTTTCGAATGAATCTTGTGGTGTTGAACCATTCTTACATTTAAAGATTTCCTGTTCAGCGGAAATTATAAAGCTGACATTAAAGTTAAGTTGAATCATTCACAGAATCATTCGATAACTGAGTCATGAAGTGGCCGACTAACGATCGCTCGTTATGCCAGGGACTGATCACAGTCCCAAGTGGATTCTTTTCAAATTTATACGTTAAAGAAATCCGGCAATCTGTGAGTCAAACGATTGAAAAACGAATTCAATAAAATTGCCATTACAACGATGGATCGAGTGTCTCTATGTTCTATTTGTTTTTGTCAACATTTAATGGTTCACAGCCCTAGTGGATTAATCGACACGTACTATAGATGTGATGGTCATTTTTTTGGATATTCACTCTTCAACAATAAATCGTTTCCGATACCAATTCGACCTCAGCTCCTTACGGCTTACAGATAACTTGATAGTAGACTAGAAAGAATAATGAAATTGAAATACATATGTCCTGATTTTTCTAGGAAAAAATTTATTACCTACTTGTAAATTCGAAATCTTTAGATCCATCTTATCCATCGTATAGTTCTGAGCAATGCATCCGCTGATCAATGTAACAGCAGCAAGCGCTCGGTTTTGATCCTTTCCACTTGTATCACTCTATTAGTGTATCGTGTTCCCAGGACCTCGCCAATAATTTCATGTACATATGTAAAACGTCAATGCTTTCGTTTGGCCGGAGATATAAACATGTAGATTTTTTTTCGACAGGAATCGGTTGCAGTATATTAGGTCCTATATTAAGTCTTTCATTCATCCTTCTTGACCATCCGAAATGCTTTTGTCAAACTCGTAAATAGTTCCATCGGTTAGATGAGCTGTGGCTCAGGTTCGTAAGTTTGAGCGATACAGCAGGAAGACACGTTTCTGAATACAGCTGTTCGCTGTGTGCTTCTTCCCTAAAAATCTATTAGTTAGCTGATTTATTTTTCATACCGCGAAGGGACGGTAAAATCGATATTTACCCAAAATAGTACAGATTGAACAGAACCATCACCTGCGCTTAATCACGATTATATCAACAGTCCTATAGCAAAGCATACCTACCAGTTGACCTTGTGTGGCAGCAGAAACCGCAAAATAGCACTAGGTCTCCGGTGAATTTAAAAACGGACGAAATCATGTACGGACTGTGATTATAACTAATTTCTTGAATAACAATTTTTTCGAATAACAATTTTAATAGGTCGGTTTGTTTTGTTTGTATTTTGCACGGCGTAACCAGGTGTTGCAACGGTATCTACGCACCGGTTATTAGGTTTTACACCAACCGACGTAACCCCACAAAATGAGCCGGATGAACTTCGTTTGACAATTCTCGGTGGTTTGTTTACATGGAAGTTACGTGAGTTCGAATGTAATAGATGAGCACCCGTTGCACTCGCACTCACGCAACTGACAAGGTAAACAAACCACCGAGAATTGTCAAACATGAACTTTATTCACCATGAGTTCATTCGTGTCGTCATCTTGTAGAACTCAATTAGAAAAAATAACAGATTCTTCAGTGCTGCGAGATTCGTGCATTTTTTAACCAAATATCAAATTTGACACTTCCAGTTACCGAGTCACTGAGGGGTAGTCGGATTTGCGATACAGTTTTGGAATGCCAGTGTCTAGTCGTGTCGTTGGTAGTATCCTCTATATTTGATGTCAGCTGTCCTCACTTTTGTTAGATCGGACATCGAAATAAAAAAACAAAGCAACCCGAAAGATGAACGATGAGAAGAAGGTGTCACTTTTCTATTATCAATTTGCACATAGGTAAAAGAAAAAGCATGCAGTTTGACACGTGTAGCCCGTCAGGATAACAATTTAGACCTTGGTGGAAAAATATCTACTGTTGTAACATACACTCCGTACAATGTATTGTTTATGTAAAACAATGCTCACCGCTGTTCCTTACCGTCGTTCACATTTATCTATAAATTTTGTTTGTTTTTGTTCTTATGAACGTTTCCGCAGGTCTAGGTAGGGTGTAATAACTTTCGTTTCAAATTGGAGAGCCTAGCTCTCCTCCACAGTTAATCGCAAAGGAGTACGACTCAGGTTAGATAACGGATCCATCTGAGGTAGTTTACTGCCGTATCTACCTGGGCCATTCACGGGGAGTAAGTGGACCTGGAGATTAGTCGTCCTGGCGCTAGAGAGGGAAGCCTTGCTTACCTCCCTAGCCAATCGAAAAGTTGTCATAGCAGCCATAGCGGAATTAGCAAGAAAACACCGCCGTTTGAAAGAAAACCTTCGCATTACCGCCATCATCAGCAGTAGTGGATCAATGAAACGCACGGCAGCGGCAACAGTGGAGAGTTCCCAGGTAACCAACAAGCATTAGTGTGTGCAGTAAAATAGCGTATAATTCGCAGTTCAGGTGCTTCTTGCAGTACACTAGCATTCTGAAAGCATAACTGTTATTAATCAGCATTAAAAAAAACTGTTTAAAAACTTCTTGCCGGTAAGCAGCTTTCTGAATGCACAACAGCAGTAAAAAAGCATTTTCATGGCACAGCAGTAATGTAGCCGCATATTTTGGCAAAATCGGCTTTTAAGTAGCATTTGAAACGACTTAAATGCTTAGCCGTTAAGACGGATTTTGCATGCTCGTTAGTTCCCTGGGTTGTCGAAAAAAGTAACTTGGTTAATTCATTATTCATTTTGTTTACTTTACTTTGTTTCTTATGCTACGAAAATCCGAAAATTCTTGGTAGCTGCCGCCCTGTCACCTAGGGTCTGCCAGTAAAAATAATATCAGAACCCATGTAGGGGTTAACCCCTACTTACAGACTGCGGTCGCACAGTTAGGTAAATTAGCAGCTGTATATTATCGTTTTTGCTCGATCCAGCATTTGTAAAATAGTTGAAAACGTTGGCGATACCAGATTTAATGCAAGATTCGCTCTTTTGGTCACATCAGCGAATTGCTGGTCAGATCAGATAGTTTTATGATTCACCCTTGACTATTCATGTATTTTCGACCTCGCTGTTTAGAATTTTTCTCAAATAATTAAGCAATCCACACTCTACTACGCTTCATATATATTTTACGAGACTTGTTCCTAGTCGTGTTAATAATTTTTTGCAAAAAGTTCTATTAATTCGCATCAAACAATGATGATAAATTGGTAGACGAAACCAGTAGCAGGACTATTGATCTATTGCCGATATTAAATAACTTAAGATAACTTGAAAATTTCAGACATAAATTGTTTAAAAATGCTAAAAATTAGATCCGAAAACGTGCTACGGTTAGGTTAGGTTCTTCAATAATTTTCAATTCTCACTTCAACTTGCCACTGTCAATCATTTTTTTCCATGGTCCCTCTTCATTCTCAACTTGATTTGATTGAAGAATAAAATTTGCTAAAAAAAACATTTTTGCTTCATCTGCAAATAGCTTGCCAGATCGAATATTTTCCAATCGATTTTTGACATTTTAGTTATATTTAGATAGCTTAAAAACTCTTCTCCAATAAACTATCCGCCCATATTTTTGTGTATTAGACTACTTATTATACTTATTTTGCAATACCTATTTCAAATCCTATTCTTGCAAAATGCAAAATAATCTCTTATGATAAACCGGGAGATGAAACTAGTTTTCAATGTTTTACTCTTAACTTCTAAATCGAGTATCCCAACTCAACTTTCCACGGTCAACTATATTTTCGGCTGGAGTTCTATTTTTAAGATGTTTTAACATTTTCAAATACGTCTCCGCTAGTATACCAAGTCAGGCCAAAAGATTATTGGATGAAATGGTCCTTTTGAGAATACGTCCAGTTCCCGATCTCGGGTTAGTTTTTTTCTCTGGTTGCTTTATCCGCACGACAATTTACTACTAGATCAAAAGTTTTCCATCGTAAAAGCCGTTTTTAACAATCAGTTGTTGACTGAAACTTTTCCGACGAATTTCCGAAAATGCATCATAACGTCCTGAATGGTGGACAACAGGCCCAGCATTCCCGGGACGATTTTATAGTGTTATCTGCCATTGTGCTGCTCCCTAAGGAAGGAGATGGATGAAATTATGAACTCGTCCATCTTGAATTTGAATAATGTTTCTAATATCCTACCGAATTTTACCACTTCTTCAGCCAAACCCCCAACCAACCAAACCAAAATTGACTGCCACTGGGGTAGTCTTATTCCGGTAGAAAGAGGAATCACTCGAAATAATACAAATTGCGTAAGACTTGACAAACTCCAGACCAGGTATTCAGCCGTAATCGAAATTAGACCAAATAAGGTTCGCAATGCTCTATCTGACCTGAAACGAGCACACGAGTTTTTTGGATTAGCTTTACACATTAGACTACCGTGTATATGTCCCTTTACGAGAGGTGGAGATTGACGGTGTGGTCACCGAGCCGAGTCTAACCATCTGAAGACATGTTAAAGAACGGAGTTGGCCCTTGCAAGAACCCTTCGCTTCAGCTAGTTAAGATACTGGAATGTGAGTGTTCGGCTTCGTTCATAGACGTATTAGACTGCTTTCAATCGACTTTTGCTGAGTCTGCTCTGACTAGCTACGTCTGTGTTGACAAGTTGCTGTATCATATATCATGAACTGCCTCAAATGTTAGAGAATTGGCATTGAAAACATTTGATGGTATGGTGCATTCAGTGCGGAGAGACTGATGGAGAAAATGGTTTCACTAAAGACACTGAAAAGTGTCTCTATTGTGGTCAGACTCCACATGATCACTCGATATGTCCCGGGCATAAACTGTGTGGCGATAAAATCAAGCTGTTTTTAGAAGAACGCTCTAGGAGCTCATTTACACAAAAGGCTATAAAAGCTACAGCTGTGACACCTGTACAGGAAACATTCTATGACCTTTTGTCTCTTGATGAGACAATCTCTGATGGTCCCTACCAAGGACCTTTTGATGTTAAACTTGAAAGTTATAGAAAAAGGTTTTCTTTCTTTTCCTAAACCGAAAGTGTGAAACATATAAAAAAAATTAGAACACTGCTGAAAGTATGTATAATTGACGGGGCCAGTGGTTGAGTGTTAAGCGTTACCGCTTCTCACCCCAGTAGGTCAG
>NC_080670.1:207988624-208027579 GCF_030247195.1 Topomyia yanbarensis | reverse complement strand
AGTAGAATACATTTTTGTTTTGCTGCTGTACTCCGACTGCTCGGTGAGAGTGTGGCGTAGTAAAGTTTGTTCTCTCGCTTTGTACATTTTTCTGTGCATAGTCAAAGGGAGAGGCCCGCACACGAAAGCGTTAATGCCAGCCGTGGCGTAAGTGAGCCGCATTCATTGTAGTCATTTTTGAATAAAAATATTAAAAAGATTGAAAATATTAAAAAATGTAAAATAAGGAAAGAGAAGCTGTACCGCTCGCGTCTGATGGCTGTACTGGGGACAGTAGTTTCTTGTCATGTTACTGCTTTGCACACAGGCAGCCGTACAGCGCTGGACGTCCTGCACTAGCGGACGACAGCAGCATAAAGAGAGAAATGAGAATGTAGGCAGAAAAATTACAGCCGCAGAAAAGGTAGGCATTTTGCATCCTTGGTCATATACCATTCGATTCAGTTCGTCGTTATCGCAAAATGGCTCTGTGTATGTATGTATGTGTTTATCAAATAATGTCACTCAATGTTCTCAGATTTGGCTGACCCGATTTGCACAAACTTTGTTTCAAATAAACGGTACAATAAGCTGCAATTAATTTTTTAGCTGATGCGATTTTTCGGTTCCGGAGTTACGGGTTGAATAGTGCGGTCACACATCAAATTCCCATATAAACTGGTGCCACTATGATGCCCAAATGATGTAATACAAGCTAATGTCACTTATTTTCCAGCGATCTTCTCGCCGATTTTTACAAACTTGAAATGAAAGATACACTGACTGCTACGCCCGATGAGAATTTTACAGTAGCATTTACCCTACGATAACCATAAGACAGTAAATATTATAGTTATTACTGTTTCAACATTGTTCGACGCAGAGTTCATGCAGTAGATATATAATAAAATAGCTTCCCTGGGCTATTCATGGCGAAATTCAAACAAAAAGAAAGAAAGGTTAATCGGAGGGGCAAATCTGCCCGCCAGACCTATGACAGCGCAACATTTGCTTCCAAGCGGACTATAGTTCATTCATATGACACTACCCAGATGTTGGAAACACGTATTTCCCACAGAAACGGGAAATTGTGTACCTGGTAATGCCGAGTAACGTTGAAATAAAAATTGGAAGTACGTCAAAGGGGATTTTCTCATAAATTTTACCTATTTTTGGATAGATAACCTTTTTACGAGTTTGGGTAGATATTTCTCAATTTTGTGTACATTTTAGTAATTCTCCAAAAATGGATAAAACCCACAAAAAATCTCATTGACATTTTTCGTATATTTGATTCGTCGTTACTCTGTATTAAACTGATATACCATGAATATGTTGAATGTCTTACCCATTTATCTGGGTAATAGCCATTTCTAACACCTTAGTAGAATCATATGAATGTAGTCCGCTTGGAAGAAAATTTGGCACTGTCACAACTCTGCTAGGTCTGGTGGGCGGATTCGCCTTTGTTTCTCTTTGTTTGAATTTTGCCATAAATAGCTCCGGGAAGCTAATTAAGACCGTTGATGTTTCTGCTTTACTTCAATGGCGTGTATTTATGCTGAAGACTACTCACTGGTCCTTCAAAAACGATTTCAAAATATTTCATCAAATCTGCTCAATTGAGAATTACATACTTGTCCCACAACAGCTGGAATTATTCGCTGAATGTGGTGTAGCCAAAAACTGCGATTGAATTTTACGAAAGACAGAGCTCTGCCTGGCAGACACCCAGAAATATTTTAACACTGCCGAAAAACCGGGTAAAAATTTGCTATAGTTCACACTCACCAAAACAATTTCTTACAAAAGAAATGTATAGGATTCGCTCAAACTTTGTTTGAATTTGGGATCACTGTGAATGCCCAAATGATCTCTACGCTTAGAATTTTTTTTCGAAACAGCCACGGTAAGACTAAATTAAAATACAAATTTACACACGATTCAAATCGAGCCTAAACGTCTGTTATCGGTGATATAACGCTCCCACAAGCTATTGAATTTTTAGTTGATCCGATTTCCGGTTCCGGAGTTATGGGTTGAAGAGTGCGATCACACAGCAAATTCCCATATAAACTGGTACAACCCTGATGTCCAAATAATGTAAAACATTAAAATGGGTGCAGCATTACTCTAGTTTGCGGGTCTGGATCACTAATGATCAATCAAAGCAGTTTTGGACCACATTGGCCACCTATGACGGTTCATGATGCCTCCGGGAAAACTCGCCAAGCAGGGATGCCACATTGAAATCTGTGTTCCGATCAAAAAAATCTGTTTACCATCTGTGATGTAACCGAACAAAAATCTGTAGAAATCTGTGTTAAAATTCAAAAAAAATCTGTGAAAAATCACTATATTTCCAGCAATCTGTGAAATTTTAATCAAAATGTCAAAAATTTGTCATCTGTAAGAAAATCTGTGATCAAAAATTGTGAAAAAATCTACCCTGCTCGCGAAGTTCCTAAGCCAATATCACACCTATTTCCCAGCGCATTCTCTACCGAATTTTACAAAGTTGATTTCAAATGCTGAATTTAATTCGGTTCTGACTTTTGGTTCCAGAGTTACAGGTTGGTTAGTAAAATAACCACATAAATCGGTACAATCGTAATACCTCAGAGGCTAAAAACTATTGAAATCGTCACCAAATTACTTCGATTCGCACATCCAGATCACATCTAGATTGCCAATAAAACATTCATGGAATGTATTGTCCATTATCGACGATTCCGAAAGTTCCGGATTCCGGGCATATTCCACAATTATAATCACATCGATCCTTCGGTGATGACCGAACCGATTTTCTCAAACCAAGTCTCAACTGCAAGGCAAAATATGCAGTTGAGTATCGCGTCGCCACACCCCCTTGTCCTTACACCTACCTCCTTCATCACTCCCCTCCCCTTGGACCACCCTCACACCCCGTATACCGAAATAGGATGAAGGACTTCCACTCCCACTCCACTAACCCCCCACCCCCTCCACACAAACCCCTTCCACCAACATTTCAAAATTTTAACACCCCCTTAATTAAAAAATTATCTCAAAAACTCAACACAGAGGTTAGGTATTTTTACATAGAATATGTATACAAAGATTGAAAGAAATAGTAAGTAGTTTTTGAATGGCAGGTAACACCGCAAATCATGTTTTTTCCAGATACGTTCTACAAAAAGCTTCGTCACTATTTTTTGCATAGAAAAAATACAGAATATTATTGAAATGATATATTATAATGTACAAAAGTTTTGATCAATTCGCTTCACTTAAAGTTTTAAAAAATATCGCAAAAAAGTGTGTTTTCACACTGAAACCCTTATCCTCCCCTTAAGGGAACGCTTCAGTTTCTACTAGACTTCCCATGAACATCGACAAGTTTGTGCCGCCTGTGTACAAAATTTCGTGCACGCGTTCAACCTCAAACATGCTTCGTCTCGATGTACTTGTTCGCCTCGAACGTCGAACCCAAACGAACGATGTTCAAACTCTAGTTCAAACATCCGTCTGCGTGCACCGGGTGCGTACACGAGAACGGTTCACACAAAGGCAAAAAGAGTCAACGCTAGTGATGATGAAAGTGAGAAGGAGAAAACTAGTACCACGAACCTGTGTGTACGAGAGGTGTACGCACACCGTGTACGTGCATGGAGTACGCACACCGTGTACGTGCATGGTTTCTACTGGCGCGGAGTATGACGACAGCTCATATAAACTACCCTCACATGGCCACTTTTTAACCCTAGTAACAATTAAGGTTTTATGCCACTCTTGAAGTCCTCCTTAAAACTTAGATGGCACTTCTAGTGTGCTATAAAACTAGAAATGCTTCTTGGGAATATTCCCACCATATTGTTGTGTGGACCAGTTACTTGCATTTGGTGCAATTCATGACTCGCAGAACAAAAAAGCGAACAGGTAGACGAACCTAGTCGAAGAGGACAGCATTTGGCAAAGCAGGCTCCGCAAAAGTCAACCGGACATAGGTCTTAATGGACATAAGTTTTTTTTTTCGTTCTATGGTACTGATTCTGAATAGTGTACTGCAGCAGATTCACGCATGTCAAACTCGAATCGGTAACTACACCTTTTATCTGTACTTTGTGGGCAGGTACGTAATTCCATCGTAAGGATCTTATCACCAGTAAAGTCGCTTGCTTGCTTTAGACAGGAAACCACAACCCTGTCTCGGTCATATATCGTTCCATCAGGACTTTCTAAATCTTTATTGAAAAGTCCGGAATCACATTTTTCGTGTACCAATCACAAACGGTTCAAGCGAGTTCGACGGGTGACTTCAAATCAGCGATGCCATTATGCCAGATTTATCTGGCACAGCAAGAGTTTTTTGCAGCTTCCAGACAAAAAGACAAAACTCTCATTCTGCCAGATTTTTAAATTAAAGAAATGTTTGCACACACATTTTGAAAATTTGCGGCATATTTTCCAAAATTTATCAAAAATCGATTGATAAATATTAATGATTTTGAGGTCGCTGTTAAGTGACAGATTTTGCCAGACATTTTTAATTGATCTGCCAGAAATTCTTTGAAAAATAATGGCAACCCTGCTTCAAATGAGGAATCGGAATCTATTTCAACATACATCAGGTGGGTTTTTTTAGAGAGACCATTTAAAAACGTAAACATGCCGATGGGGGGACCTAGAATGACGGTAGATATCAGAAAATAAAAGTGGAATCAGTGAATAGTAAAGTTATCTTTAATCAGTGTACGACCGGATGTTGTCGATGTTAATCGACCTGCCTACGACGGAACACTAAAACAAATAGCACAATTAATTTGCAAAAACCTTGAACTATCAAAAGCACAGCAGTGTTTTTATTGTTTCGCGCAGGTATACGGCACTTTACTAGATCACGGAACGATCTGAGTGCCATACAGCTATTAGCTTGTTTAATATAGATAACGATAATTCCACCGTGGGAAATTCCTCGAAGGAGGTTCACTAAACTTCTATAGTTTGGTTAAACCGAAATACGTTGCCAGTACAGAATTTCGTACATGATGTAACTATATAAATGTACTTTATTAATGTCGTTTTTCATTGAAAAACACCGGGGTAGTGGATTGCACTGGTTTTGCACTTTCTAGCAGAAATGGGAATGAAACACGTCTAGTGGCCTTCTCTTTTGCTAGAAAATGTACCACCATTGCAATCCACTATCCCGAAGTTTTTCAATGAAAAAAACCCATAAGATTGACACTTATTTTCACCTTTGGGATCATCCATAAATGACGTAGCTTTATATGGGGGAGGGGGGAGTTTTGTATTTTGTGATGATGTGTGACGACAGGGGGGTAGGGGGTCATGTCATGCTACGTAGCTTTTTTAAAGGGGAAAAGAATAGATTTTTTAAAAAAAATTTACCGGGACAAGGGGGGGCAGAGTTACCGTCAAGCTACGTAATTGCCAGGGGGGGTATTTGGAGGTTTGTGACGAAATGCTACGAGGGGAGAGGGGGGTGTTCAAAATCACTCAAAAAATGCTACGTCATTTATGGATCATCCCTTTAATAAATGTTTCGCCACGTGAACAGAAAGACGGACACAGCCATCGACACTAGACAAATGCAGGAATAGAAATACTACAAGCATGGCCATTCCCAAGAGAGTATGAAAAAAACTGTAGGAGTTCGCAAAAAAATGTTGTGTAGCAAGCAATCAGCGGATGTGGCCAAGTAAGTTAACCCTTCATCACACCTGGGATTATCAACGAAGAAATCTACAAAGCCAAGTGTCTCCAAAAGCTTTTTCGGTCCTTCTTGTGATCTCACGAAGGCTCAACACTATTTTGAACGGATCTCTCACATCTTGCGGTTATACCCGGCCGACTGACACGAAGCCAATAATGTGACATTAATTTCAATAGATACACAAAGTATTTCATCGATTGAAGGTTGAGTAATTAACAAAATAGACCAGCATCTCCTCTAATAGGATCGAAATAAGCTAACCACCCTATCACTCAACATTTCAGAATTAGGCCACATACATTTTCCCACAATCCGGCTCTATGTTGCCCAAATTCTGACGCCTTTCATTTGCACTCCGCTGTAGACGTCACAACCTGCCCGGGACCGGACATGCGGATAAGCGCTTATTAGTTAAATTCGACTTCCATTATCAGCCATTTCCAGCTTTTCCACCACTAGAGGCTGGTTGAATTGCGGCCTAGCAAATAGCGCTAGATCATAAATCATTCGAAAACATCAGAGCGCTTCGGTTTCCGACGACGAATCCCATGGTTAAAAATCTGGACACAAATTCTGCGCTGAACGAACGAATTGAATTATAAACACCGGACACGAATAACACAGACAAAATCGGGCCGAAGCCGCTGAGTGGCCCCGTCGACAGAAACGAAATAAATAGCACGATTTATTTCAATTTAACAAGTTGACAACTCGTGCAACCACCGAATCCCCTCGGCAACAAAAGCCCAGCTCCATCTATGCTAGGTACTATTTTAGGGGGTAGTTAATATGGCTGGCTTCTACGAGCGGTCAGAGTATCATAGATTCAACTGGCTACTAGATCACGGTGTGATTAAGGTAATAGGGATGATCATGATCCCTTGTTTATTGGATCTATTCAGATACAATATTTGCGGCCACAATAATGTCTTTTTGAGAATAGACCTATCGGTGGTCAGTGCCCAGAAATGTTGAACCCTGAACATCCTCTTCGAGAACTTACCAATCAACTGGTGACGTTGGTTACGGTATCGTATCTCCCCCTTAGTACTTCATACCGATCTGTTCGTGATATTGTGTAGATGTGACACATTCTCCCATCCAAGTCCCCCCTCAGTCAATTGTAAACATCCGCTATAAAAATGATATATAGGTGCTTGTCGGTCCCCCTTCAATTGACGAATCAAAACCGGTTGTTTTATTTCACCCAACTATGAACTAGTCTTTATAATAATTTGTTCTTTCATTTCTTTTTTCGCAGAAAAAATCCACACGAATGATCTCGCACTGATCCCCAAAACAGCCGCACCTGCCGCCGCTCCTTCCAAATGAAGAAATCAAAGCAAAAGCGCCAAAAACACGAACAGTTTTATCCCGCACACCACGTACCATCTCCGTCGCAGCCGACGACCATACCCAGCTGCTGTCAGTTGGCCGCATCCTGCCCGGAATGCTACACTGCCCATCAGTACATTTCCGGTAACACTCATAGCGCTTCCTACCGAAACGGCGGTACCGGTACCTGTCACCAGCAGCAAATCTATCAGAATGCTCCACAACAAAATGACTACCGTGCGGGAGGAGCTGGATCGTCCCATCAGACTTCGCCCACCTCAGTACCGATCACGAAACCAACCAACATCGTTGCCACCATGGAACTGTTCGAGCCGAGAACCTCGGCGTCCTCCGCCACCAGTCCACCACGATATCACCCACATCAGGATTACTCCTACGCTTACTACGAACCGGGTGTACCACTCCGTCATTCCAACATTCCGTCCTACATGTTCGATCCCAACGCAGGTGGGCCCTCTTCCACGGCTGGTCCGTCTACACCGCGGACTCCACTCTCATCGCTGGTCGCCGGTTCCAGTTCCATGCGTACCCTGATGGCCCTGGGAGGTAGTGGCCAACGGAACCGATTGTACGCTCGACGGACTAGTGTCGGAAGTGCTGGTCGCTTCCCCGGTTCCCCCTGTGAAAACATTTACGAGGAAATTATTCACGAAGAAAACGAGCGCGAGGGGGGGATCGTACCGGGTACACCGAGTGGTCGACTTTCATTGATGTCACTGAATCAAAGTGTGATTGTGGAAGAGGAGTTCCGGCAGGTGCATCAATGCCACCGAAAGGTGCTGGGTGAATTGAATTTATCCGTTGAGGCGATGTTGATGGCTGAGGAAACACCCAGCCGTAATAACGACTGTAATCGACGGGGTGTCTCAAACTACCGGAGAAAATCGTCCGGTGGCACCGGTCAGTGTACCGATTTGGATAGTGGTTTTTCGGGCAGCAGCGGTAGCACCTGTTATATCGGGAATCTGCGAGCCAAGAAAACAGAAGCACGGATGTTGTCACTTAAGCAACAGAGTCATCACCAATCGATGATGCTGTTGGAAAGAATCGGACAGGAGGATACTCGCAGTATTGCCAGCTCCCACTCGGCTGATCGATCCTACGGGTCTATAAAAGCAATTTGTAAGGGGAAGAATTTAAGCAAGTGGCTGAGCGGAAGTACGCGATCGTTGCGCAGGATGAAGGAAACAGGTGAACCTTCCCGGAAGGGAACACATTCCACTCCCAGTTCTCCGACTTTTGTCAAGTCGAGCAAGGGCGGATTCTGGTCCAGGAAAGGTTGGTCCAAGCGGATGTCGTCCAGTGGGGCACTGCATAGCAGCTTTGAAGGTAAGTGTGTGTGTGTGTAGATGTCATTCTGGGGATCATAATGGAATCAAAAATGCTAGACTATGGCAGCGTAAGAGGGCCATTTCAAATCACCGGCCGACACCGGGGTGCCTCAATTGTTTTGTATAGTATGCGATCTAATTTTAACACCATTTGAGCGCTAAGTAGGAAGTGACCGATTTGTGACTACGTATTCATCAACGGGTAGCGTTTCAGCGCAGTTACTATGGAACACGACTTTATGTTTCACGTATCACCATGGTGATGTGTTAGGTGCCATAAATCAGCGCGTTTGTAATCCTTCTATCTATATGCCCTGCGGTGGTAGTAGCTACGTTTAAAATCTCCATTGATGAAGAAATTCGACAAGTATGAAATTCACTCCAAATTCTGAAGAACAGCATCCCAAAAACGGCATCTTAAATCCATTATATTGTTTTTAAAACACATGGTGAATATGAAAGCAGAACAATGTGAATTGTTGCTAACGACTAGAAATGGTTTTGTCTTCATCGCTTCATATTCTCTACTTTTATATTCAACATGCATGCAAGTCTAATAGTAAGGAATGAAAAAAAAAACTTCACTTCTCATGATCGGTGCTATTTACCATCCCGATGTTTTTAAGGAAAATACAACATAAAACAGTTCATCCAAATTGTCGGCTGACATGTGAAGATCGACAGAATAATGTCATGTAAAATGAACACTATGTTCCATGCGACACTCAGTGAATGAATGGATCGCTGACGTGTGACGTTAAAGGAAAACGATTTCTCTCAGTTTAATATTTCTCACTCTCCGTCCATATAAGTCACATCGGGTAAAATTCCCAAAAAAATACTCGTTTCTATTTCGAAGTATCATTCCGTATTTTACGGTTAAATTGCATTTCAAAGTACTCATAGTTCTCTCATTGTATTTATTTGTGCTCTTTTTTCTTCTATTTAATTATATTGTTTTGTTTGCATTACATTTCCAATTTAGTATATTGGGTGTTCAGCCACAAGTGGTGACTTTTCATTCCTATTGTATACATGATTCAGTTGATTATTATTCAGATATAATATGCTTTCACAGTTTTGTGTTTTTTTTTTCAGTAGGATGTTTTAAACCTACTTGTCTTGTGAATAAAGAGCTAAACAAATCTTATAAACGAACTTATAAACTATAAAGAGAGCTAATCGTTGCAATTGAAGATTGCAACGATTTTTGTCGGAAGTTGCTTATAATACCGTTCCTTATGATTTATAATGTTTCTATGTTTGCGAGTCTTTGCAACTCATTTGTGCTAAACCAGGGAGGACGCTTTAAAATCATTTTCAGAATTTTATTCTGAATCCTTTGAAGCGTTCTCTTCCTAGCAGCACAACAACTTGCCCAGATTGGCATTGCATATAGCATTGCCGGTCTAAATATTTGTTAATAAATTAATAGTTTGTTCTTTAGGCAGAGCCTAGCATTTCTATTTATAAGAGGGTATAAACATTATTTATATTTGTTGCATTTGGTTTGGATTCCTTCAATGTGATCCTTCAAAGCGAGTTTTTTATCGTAAATCAAACCCAAGTATTTAACTTGATCTAACCACGTTAAATTCAAACCATTAAATTTAATAATATGGTCATTATTTAGTTTAAGAGAAGAAGCTCTTGGCTTATGCGGAAACACAATCAATTGTGTTTTTGCGGCATTAGTGGCAATTTTTTCATGTAATCATTGAAAATATTCAAGCTTCGTTGCAGTCGACTGCAGATAATACGAAGATTCCTACCAGTGGCTGAGATGCTAGTATCATCACAGAAAAGTGACTTTTACAGCCTGTACGTAGATTTGGAAGATCAGAGGTAAAAATATTGTATAGGATTGGTGCGACGCTTGATCCTTGCGGGACGCGGGTTAGCTTATTAGATTTACAATTCTGATAAGAAACCTGTAGGGTGTTGTGATGCTGGCTTTTTATCTGGCTTCAAAATTGGAATAACCTTGACATTTTTCCATCTTTCAGGGAAATATGCTAATTCAAAACATTTGTTGAATATTTTGACCAAGTATCTCATGGTGATTTCGGGAAGGTTTTTAAGAAGAATGTTGAAAATTCCATCATAACCTGGAGCATTCATATTTTTTAACTTTTTCATGATGGATTTGATCTCATCATAGTTTGTTGCAACAATATCGTCTAGAGACAATACTTGTCTTGAAACGATTTCATATTTTTGTGAGACTTCGGTTTCAATACGACTCACAACGTTGAGATTAAAATTATGGACGCTTTCAAACTGCTGAGCAAGTTTTTGAGCATTTTCTTCGTTTGTAAGATGTGGTCACCTTCCTTCAAAGCTGGAATTGGTTTCTGAGGTTTCTTAAGAACCTTAGAAAGTTTCCAGAATGGTTTAGAATTTGGCTTGATTTGTTCAACCTCTTTCGCGAAATTTTCATTTCTTAAGAGTGTGAATCTATGTTTAATTTCTTTTTGTAGATCCTGATAGATACATTTCATAGCAGGATCACGAGAACGTTGATATTGACGTCTTCGAACATTCTTCAAGCGAATTAGAAGTTGAAGATCGTCGTCAATAATAGGAGTATTAAATTTTTACTGTGTTGTTGGTACTGATAAATTTCTAGCATCAACTATAGAATTACTTAAATTTTATAATGCCGTATCAATGTCAGCTTTATTTTGTAAATCAAGGTCATGATTAAAATTATTCTCAATATAAGTTTTGTACCTTTCCCAATTCGCTTTGTGATAATTGAACACTGAGCCAATGCGATTGGAAACAGCTTCTTGAAAAACTGAAAAAGTTTCTGGTAGATGATCAGAATCAAAGTCAGCATGTGTAATCAATTCGCTACAAAGGTGACTTTGATCTGTTAAAACCAAATCAATTGTTGACGGATTCCTTACAGACCAATAGCACGTAGGACCATTCGGGAACAAAATGGAATAATAACCAGCAGAGCAATCATTAAAAAGTAGTTTACCGTTGGAATTGCTTTAAGCATTATTCCAGGCTCGGTGTTTGGCGTTAAAATCACCGATTATGAAGAATTTCGACCGATTTCTTGTAAGTTTTTGTAAGTCTCCTTTCAAGAAATTAATTAGCTCGCCGGTGCACTGAAAAGGCAAATAAGCTGCAGCAATAAAAATGATACCAAGATCAGTTTCAACTTCGATACCCAAACTCTCGATCACCTTGGTGTCAAGAGACGGCGTAACGGAATGTTTGATCCTGCGATTAACCGCTATTGCGATTCTTCCGCCGAATCCAACAATTCGATCAAATCGATGAATAACAAAATTAGAGTTACTCTTCAATTTAATATTTGGTTTTAAAAAAGTTTCGGTCACAACGGCTATATGCACATTATGTATCCTCAAGAAATTGAAAAGTTCGTCTTCACACGTTTTTAATGAACGAGCATTCCAATTTAATAAATTTAAATGATTAATTATTGTTAAACTTTAATTTCATTACAATTTTGTTAGCAAATTCCCACCCCGCTTGAAAAGATTCAAACATGCAGGTAGAATTCAACATAGCAATCATCATAGGTAACATAGAGTCCCGCAAGTATTTTAATTTTTCTTCCGTTACGCTACCTAGATCCGTTGGACTAAAAGAAGCGTTGGGTGCAAATCAGTTTGTAGGCGTGGTAGCGGTAGCGATTATTTTGGCCTTGCCACCTGCCACTAAAACAAGATGACATACCATTGTAGGATGGTGTGACGGAGGTAGAAGAAGTTGTTAATCTATTTTGTATCGGATTAACACGTTTGAATGTGTTTTATTGAAGTGTACCTGAAGAGAAGTAGGTACATTTTTTATTTGTTGTTTTTGTTGTCTAGAACGAGAATTTACAATTTTTTCTCGAACAGGACAACCCCAGAAATTCGATTTATGATTTTCGCTACAATTAGCGCATTTGAAACTTTTTGTGGTTTTTTTCACCGGACCGGATACTTATCTTTCGTGTGCGATTTATCACCACAGATCATACATTTAGAATCCAAATGACAATTTTTGTGCCGTGCCCAAAGACTTGGCATCTACGACACTGGGTCAGATTTTGAATTCTGTCCCCATGTCGTCTATAATGTTCCCACTTTACTCGCACGTGGAACATAAAATGTGCTTTTTCAAATACTTTCAAATTATTAACCTCATTACGGTTAAAATGAATTAAATAAAGCTCCTGGATAATTCCAAAGCGTACTGGCGTGTTATCGCCGCTAGCCTTTCTCTTCATAAGAATAATTTGTGAAGGAAAAAAGCCAAGTAAATTTTTCAATTCGTTGGGTATTTCATCCAAACTTTGACCTTTCAAGACAGTCTTAAGTGGTCTAGCTGTCTTGAAATCATATGAATAAAATTTATATAACTTCTCCGTAAGATACTGGAGTAGTCGTTTGTGGCCAATTAATTCTTCCGCTGTAACTCGACATTCTCCTCTTCGGCCAATCTGAAAAGAGACTTTCACGTCCGGAAGGAACGTCGAAAGCTCAGTTCGAAAGGCTTTGAAGTCGGAGATCATCACTGTTATACAGGGTGTTTGGTTCATGGTTAAGAATCTCTCGGGGGGTGATAGACCGCCATATTTGGAGAAAAAAATTGTTCTACACATACCATCAAATCTCAACCGTTACAGAGTTATTGAACTTTTTGTGTAAAAAACTTATTTGTCTTAAAATACCTCTAACTTTAAAAGTATACTTTGTATTTTAAATGTTTTAGTTCCATTCGAAAGGTGAGGAAATTTTCTATTGAATGGTGTTCTCATATCTTTTAAGTAATTAGTTTTAATTACCTTTTAACTGTAAAGTAGTTAAAAGTTAGTGTTTTTGAGGAGGTTTTTGCTAATTTTCTCGAAATAATGAAGTATGATTATAGCAATATCCAGTATCCAAAAGTTGAGTTTTAGGACGATTCATAATTTGTTCTTGGACGTCATATTTCTATCTCTTCTCATTTCTTAGTAATTTAATTACTATACTTTTCCCGTAACCGACTTGCAAGTGCTTAAAAGACTCTAATCTAAAAAAATATGCTTTATATCATTATTTACAAGATTTCATTGGAAAGCTGAGAAAATTTCCTATCAATGTATGTACAAATGTCTTTTAGTTAAGTGTACTAAATGATTTTTTACTAACGAAATATCTCAAAATTTGTGTTTTTTGGAGAGTTTTTTAATTATTCTAATTATTAATCAACAAAATTTATCGTTACTATTGTTCATTTGATGCCCCTTAATGTTCTCTATAACTTTTAATTTGACACTTTATCTACATCTCTTTTCATTTTGCTGCTATTTAATAGTTAACACAGCATGAGCTCGCCACAAATGTAGTGGGTTCGAAATCGTTATTTTTGCATATGAAACGATGTGATAAAAACGATTTTGCGTCGAAACCAAAAGAGATAATTGAATGGAGTCAAAGAAAGAACTGTAGAGCTTGCTGAGATGCATTATTTCCATGATAATAATGGTGATGTTTATAATTTACTATTTTAAGAAAATTAACGAAAATGCCAATAATAGCACTAACTTTAAACTAATTTACTTTTAAAAGAATACTAAATTCACTTAACTGAAAGGTATTAATACATTTTTCACTGTAAAATTTTCCTGGCTTTCGAATAAAAAGAAAAAAAGTACAATAAGTGCCGTAATTTTTCAATTAGAGCTGGTACTAGTGAAAATAACATAAAAATATCCAAGTTGAATAACCCAAAATCATGAAAATAAGAAAAGGTAAGTGTATCATGTCAAAGAACAAATAAAGCAGCTCATCAAGACTAACAATCTGAATTATTAAAAAGATGAGGTTAACTATTATGATTTTCAAGAAATGAGCGAAAAATCGTCTGAAATTGTTTAATTTTCAATAAATTAATTTGAAAAGGCTATTTAAACTCATTAGCTGAAACATGTGAGGGCATCACTCAATGCGAAATTTTCTCACCTTTCGAATGGAACTAAAACATTTAAAATACAAAGTATACTTTTAAAGTTAGAGTTATTTTAAGACAAATAAGTTTTTTACACTAAATGTTCGATAACTCTGTAACGGTTGAGATTTGATGGTATGTGTAGAACAATTTTTTTCTCCAAATATGGCAGTCTATCACCCCCCGAGAGATTCTTAACCATGAACCAAACACCCTGTATGCGGAGATGATTGCGTTTTCTTCTCATTGGCATTATGCGTAATGCGAGGAAATTTAGAAATTTCATCAGCTTCACATTCGGATAAAACATCGAATGAGTTGCTGCAGTCAATTGAATTTTCGGGTGGAGAAGATACCCTTTTCCGTTTAGCTTTAATTTTTGACACACTGCCTTTCCGGGAGGACCCAAGCACAAGGGGCGTGACACTTTCAAAAAATTATAAATTATTATAAAAATATAATGTTTTTGTAAAATTATGAACTAATTATAAGTTTATACACCTATACATTCAACAACTTTCGAACTTATATTCGAACTTATTCTCAGTGTGCGGTGAATTTATGAGTGTTGTTTTTTATTGTTGACGATCTGATTGCATATGACGTAGAAGAATACTTACGGAACAGCAGGTAAATCAACAATTATATTAATCTGCAAACCAATCTTACTATTTTTCCCTTCTTCCAGAATGTTGAACAAACATTCTAAGGATCACAAAGAAATTTAATCTACCTACGGAATTCCATCCGGAATGTGAGCACTTCGTTTCGACCAACTTCAATTGGAAAATATTCCTGTAGAACTTTCACGGCAAGTTTGAAAATGTTGCGTTGAAGGCAAAGGCACTCGGATGCGATTCTTGAGGTCTTCTCGTAGCAATATTGCTGCAGTACAGACAGGTTCGTTGCCACGGGGGATGTTCCAACATGTACCAGGATGCGGGAGTAATACTTGGGCCAACCGGATGTGGGAGCAATACATGCTCTGGTCGAACGGCGCGTGAAGTTTTTTAACGGACATCATAATTTTGTAACGTAATCATGTTTTGCCAACATAAACTCCAGTTCTGTGTTGATATGGATCATATTAGGGATCATATGATTAAGAATAAATAGTGTTTGAAAGAGTCGAAGAAAGTTTTATTTATTCATTGGTTAATCCTTACACCCGTTTATTAGGACACAGCATAACGTAATGCCCAGGATAGTTGTGTAAAAATTTAGTCTTAGGAACATCATGAGAGGAAGGATTGCCTTAATGCACGTGAAACTTTTCTACCGTCCGCGCAGTGGCGATAACTGCTTTCGATTTGGTAAACTGCCGAGACGAATAGGTACTTTCCCGCTCGATGAATCGCAATCGAGGTCCTTTTGTTGACGAGGATCAATTTGTAGAATTACATCTTCTGAAGAATATCGCGCATCATTTGTTTCCATTTATTTTTTCATCGAGCCAGGAAACTATCGAATAAGACGAATCTTTTCCCACTGAATCTAGGCGATTTTCGATGTTGTCTCACAAGAAAAAAATTGCCGCAAGAATTAAGAAAAAAAAATAGGCAAACACAAGATTTCTTACCAAAGTGGCCGGACGGCACAAGAGATGGTTTCTTTTGTGAAACTTCATTGGCAGTTTCTATTGATATCTATCCCTGATCCAGGTAGTGTAATTTTGCGCTCTGGGAACACCCGTCATGATTGGATCTAAAATAAAATCTATTAGTCACCGTACAAGAAGCATGGACGAGATACTAACGGGAAACAACCGATTTTTCTCGTGCAATTTGCTTGTTGAAAACTTTGAAGGACGAAAGATCGCTATATCGGCCATTGTGGTGATCCCCATTACCCGCAGGTTGTTGACATCCCTCAGTATGTCCATTTGCTAGGGTGAATGCGTTTGATCTGTGACCGTTTGAATTTTCATCGTGCATGCTTCAAAAACGATCGAAGGAAATCGGTGTGTTGGTATGTCTCAGACAGCAACTAAAAATATCAAAAAGTCATTAGGCTGTTTTTATGTTAACAATTATCTCACCCCGGTGCTACGGCCACAACGCCGTAATGAACTGAATTACTGTCAATTCAATAGTGATTCCTCCTGTTTGCGGTGCTCCCGAACTGTATTGTATATGCAGTGTAGCTGTAGCGTCAAACCTTGTGGTAGAATCGTCGTTTTAACGTTATTGCTACCGATCGGTCGGATGATGGAACATCTTGAATTTCTCCTACTGCTGTGAAATGTTGACTAAAGGCGCTGGAATAATGGTTGTTTGCTGCTGTTGTTGCGGTTGGGAGGGCTCAATCACTACCGATGTTAAGAGATGGTGTAAAGAACTGATTAGAAACAAGACTGGGATTTGTCAAAGCCGCGTTTTTCTATCTGGCTCCGCTTTCACTATACCAGGATAAGTCGTAATTCTTGCTAGCTCTAGTTAGTACCCGGCAAATACAAACTAAACGAGCAAGAATTATGAATAAATATTTAGCTACTTACCACTTCTTATTGATGCAATACCATTTTTTCATTGTTTACAATCGCACGCATAACTAAGCTGAGTACTATGGTAACGGTTGTTCGAATTTATTTTTCGAACGTTCAACAATTCGAATACGTTTATAACTTTTATAGTTAATTATAAATAAATATAGAGCGATATAAAAATATAAAACCAGGTGATATATTTTTATAGAAGAGTGTGTCGCCCTCGCCCAGGCATGTTGGAAGAATTAAATATTTCTTTAGGCTGAATTGTTCTTGAAAAATGTTTTAGTCTTGAAAAAGACTGATTGAATAGGAAAGGTAGGTAGTCTTGAGAAAGACTAATTGTCGAAAAAAATATAGGTAGTCTTGCGAAAGGCTGATCGAGTGAAAATATTGGTAGCCTTGAGAATGACTGTTGCTGTTGAAAAACTCGAGGTAAACCAGGAGCTAGCGAGATTTGTGACCGGTTCGAACCAAGGTTCAAGCCGGTATGGAGCACTTCATTTAAAAATACCCAGGGGCCCGAATCGTTTTTTGGTTTGGCATATAAATTTAAAACAATTTGTGAGCAAGTTGCGACCACCGTGACATCAAAATGTGCTATTTTCACAAGCAAGCCACACTATCCGGGAATTAATTTTTTTTATTTCGATTATAGAGGTTTTAACCTTAAGGCCATTCGCCTCTTCGGGTTAGAAAAATATCTTATGCAAAATTTCTAACCCTATGTGCAGAGTCGAGACTCTAACCCAGGTGCGCTGCGTACAAGACAATCGATTTACTAACTACGCTACAAATTCATATTTACCGGTGCAATAGTTTATTTGAGTTGTACATTAGTAAAAATAGCTGTGTTTCTCAATACCACTGTACAAAATGCTCTCAAGATTCTTTTTCATCTATCTTGACAGCACTAAAGCCATTTTCGCAATGTAAATTTTTTTCCCAGAAAATCACAAAACAAAAGTTTTCCTTGAAACCATTTTCGCCTCTATTTAACACCTTTACCCCATGCGACATTGAATGAAGCCACGAAAAGTAGCTCATTCTTTTCTCTCACTCTCCAGCAATCTGTTTCCTGCACTCTCCCGCCAAACATCAAAAACAAGATTCATTTCGTATTTTCACCGTTCATCAACCGGTCGTTCGTTCGTTCGTTTTTTTTTTTTTTTAATTTTTCCTTCCCGTACAAGTCTGACTCATTTGGCCAACGACCAGTTAAACTTCACCCGAAACTCCCGGCCCCCCACACGTGGAGTGGCGGTACCCCGTTGTCGTTAACGTTTAACCAAGTGCTGTGATGTTTGTATTCGTTGTGCGTTCCCTCTGTGTGACTTTTCGTGGTGTTCATATAGCTTATGGAGTGCAACTAGCGGAGCAACAGAGCGAGACAACAAATTAGGAGCGGGTGGCACGTCTCGCCTCCTCCACCTTACAGGAGACACCATAAATACTTCCGTTGCGCCCGGTTAGTTATGCAGGCAGAATACAGCAAGTTCCATTGAAAAGTGCAGAGTGAGTGAGAGCGATCGTTTCCAATTCCTCCTACCCCATCTCCCCCGCTCGATAAACCATTGAATTCTTGGAGTTTTGGAATCAGCGCGAGTAGTAAGTAGCAAGCAGCTGTGTGTGCCGTGTCCCGATGATCCAACCAACCAGCCGACCAACCGACAATAGTTTCGTAGCTCACCGAGCAAGCAACCCCGGGTTTTCGTCATTTCTGTTTGTCGTCTCGCGCGGTTCAGTCGGCTCAGTAGTGCGCGCGTCCCTCGTCGTGTGTATTGTAGAGCCCCTACGCGCATCTCTTCATCTTCTTTGTTACCCGGTTGCACAGGGCGCGCAAAGAACCCAGAAACTGTGAATAAAAAACAAAAACGAGGATTCCTTTCCGTACGCCTGTCAAACCTGTGTACAGGTGCAAAGGATTCGCCACGGTAGTTGTGACTGAGCGCCGCAGCAGTTTGTTGGTATTGGAGAAGGCTTCGGGACAAAGTGTGGTAACTAGATTGTCGGTTAGCAGCGAGCGATTCAAGAAGTCAATGACTGCTTGCTGTAATCGGGAACCGTGTACGTACGATCAACACACGTGAAAGTTTCATTAGAATCATAATAGAAGAATAGGGTTGACCCCTGCGAAAAAGTGATACCGATCGAATGAATGGACAGACAAAGCAGGGTGAGCAGCACACGACCGGATATGGTTGATAGTGAAGCTAGCCCGTGGATGTGTGGATGCTGGTTGGTGTTGGTTTTTGTAATTTTGAGATAGTTTAGTTTCTGTTTCAATTTTCGCGTTCAAACAGAGAGAGAGAGGAAGTGCCTAAATGAAGTGTAATCGTCGGTAGAATTTGTAATAACGAGACCTGGTGTGGGAATTGAGCAGCAGAATAATAATATCGTATACCCCGTCGAATTCGCTTTCAGTTGGACTGGACGGTGACGGTGATTCTGGTGTGCCTGAGTGTGAGAGTCCGGGGCTTATCGCGCGAATGACATCAGAGCTTGGACGGTGTAGAACCTTGGCAAGCTTCACCGCGTTTGGAGTGATTCTCCTAATTGGAATCATGTTGTGTTAATAGGAGCTGATCAGGTGAACAAGCAGTGTGATTAGTATCTCTAAGTGACTCTAGTTCAAGTACTTAATGGGAAACTGGTACTTAGGCGCGTAAAGGATTAAAGCTAGACCTTTTTCGCGAGTGCGCACACACGGATCGAAATGAATAGATCAGTTTTTGCATCGTTGAAACCGATGGGGGAAAAGTTTTAATAGCAACAACCGTGGCCATCTCGAAGGGGTGTAGCCTCTGGTGTCACGACTGTTCGGATTATATTTAGCTAGTAGTACAGAACCTGAGCTCCATCATGATGGAACGTAAGAAGAAACATCATAAGAAGAAAAATGGCAAAGCAGGCCATGGCAGTGGCAGTGGTGGAAATAATGGTGTTGGTGGAAGTGGTACGAAGAACGTTACCACAAACAATAACAAAAACAACAATGTTGCTGGAAACCAGCAACAACTACAGCAGAATGCGATTAATAATAAAAATAACAAGAAGAATAATAATGGCGATGGTGGTAACCGTGGTGGGAATAAAACGGTGACTACAACGCCGATGATGACGGCCGTGGCGGCTGCGACGACGACGACGACGATTTCCCGTAATGGTAGCAACAAGTCGCTGCTGCCTTCGCCGCCACCGCTACCGACCGGGAATAACAATGGCGAAGGAAATGGCGGTGTTGTGCTGATTAAGTGTAAGTCTGATTTGCTTTGTTTGGAAAAATGGTGTTTTTAGGTGATTTATGGGCTCTCCCGGTTGGAGAGTGCAGAGTTCGGAGGTTTTCGACGGGCGATCACGATCGAAACTTTCGGGTTGCTTTGATGTTTTTTTGCCATGATTCTAAATGGTTATGTCAAAGTTTAGGGGATATTGGTCTAGAAGAATACGCTGAAAATTTGCACATTAAAATGCACGTGGATGCATTAAAAATATAGATATTTAAAGTATTTTCTCTGTTTTCGTAACTCTAATATGCCCAATTATGAGACTTGCGTAGAATCTCTTTTTCTTCTAAGCAATATTCGAATCATTAGCTCATCATTCATTGATTCACAGATTACAGAATTCGTCTTCGTGAGTTCCAAAATTGTACATTTCTAGTTCTCAAATTTGATATATTTTGGGATGATTTGATACTTATGTTAATCATTCAAAATACAGGTTTCGGAAATCTTGAATACCTGAATTTCGTTTCAGACAATTGCCAGTAAAAATTTTTTGCTGATTTTTTTGTATACTTTAAAGGAACGCTCTTAAAAAGTTCATATGTCCGCAATTTCTCATTAACAATTTTCACAAATTTGCGACAGACTTTCTCTAGCACAGACCTCATCTAGAGACTCATACGTATCATTTCATCACTTGAAATAAAAAGAATGTTACTGACCGAACTCCTTCATTGCCATGTTTTCTCTGTTGACAGAAAGCGTAAGATTACGCTGCTGTTACTAGGGTAGCTGTTACATCTCTCCAGCCTCCTGGCAACCCTATACCATCATATGGAGTTTGACAGCGACCTACATATACGGGGCGTTATAGCTATTAAGCCCCAAACAAAGAATTACCGTCAAGCAACCGTCTAGCAATCAGCAATTCAGACCCTGATGACACAATGATATTCCAATCAGGACTAGAGATACACTACCAGAATGTGAGGGGTCTACGAACAAAAATTGGTGAGTTGTTCGTGGCTGTATCTAATGTCGACGATGACGTTATTGTTCTGACTAAAACTGTTGCTGAACGACGAAAAAACTTCTTGAAGTTGTTCGGCTGGATGTATGCGGTATATCGCAACGATCGTGATAAAATTACTTGAGGAAAAACGCGGGTGGTGTGCTAATAGCTGTTTTAATCATCTTGGAACAAAACTCCGTCTATATCATAAACATTATCCAGAAGCATATCGATTCAGCGATAGACATTGCGAATTCGTTGGAGCTTGAAGCTTGTCTCATACTATTTGGAGATTATAATCAACCTAGTATTGTGTGGACAAGAGCTTCGTCCGGATGTGAGATCACACTAGTTGATATTGACCCACATCACTCTCCTATTCTGGTTAGACTGACCATGCTGAACAACGTGTTAATGATGCAGTGGAAAAGTTTTCCCGTGTCCTGAAAAACCTATTTAAAGTACATGTCCCCGTCCCGCGTCCTCGACCGAAACCCTCCTGAACCAACTGACGACTCTGTGAGCTGTAAGGACAAAGAGCAGCCGCGCTACGTCACTATAACAATCGACGGGAACCAATCACAAAGTGGTAATTTATTCACACGAGCAACAATTACAAAGCCTATAACCGATTCCTCTACTAGAAACGTGCTAAAATTAAATTAAATGATCTTGGGTGAGACACAAAACGTTTCTAATCTTTTGTGAATGGGAAACGTAAGAAGAGTGGATTTCATACTAGTATGACCTATATTTGAATCGGTTTCGACTACCACCGCACAGATAGAAGCTGGTATTGGTGCAGTCGAAAAGTTATAGTTTTCGCAATTGACATTTTCTCAGCGTTGGAAAAAAATCGGTAGTGTTTCTCGTCTCCAAAAAAAGGTGACAAACACTTCCCTGTGGCTGGCTCCAAACTGTTGAAAATTCTTGTAAGCAATATGCTGTTCCGCGGAGCTAGAACATACACTGCTGGTCAATAAAATAGGTGTGAGATAAAAATACATGAAATTTTGAGTTTTCTCTAAAAATAGTTCTATATTCAAATATTTTATAGTTAGGCACAGTCGTTAATATGAAAAAGAACACTTTTATTTGTAAATTAAATGCTATGCTTTATCGTAACTCTTTCTTCTCTATGAAATCCAAAAAAGTACCTGGTCAATGAAATAGGTGTATTGTAATCCATTGCATTAAAATTTTTCAAATCCAACGATTTTAAGACTTCAAAATTTCTAACAACTAGTAACCTGTGTAAGCTCTCTTATTCAACCAAATTTTATCCATTTGTCTTGACATTGAGTCATTCAAACGCTGATAAGTTTCCGTTGGCATAGGGTAGCATTCCTTTTAAGCTGCTTCCCACAAACGATCTTTATTTGTGAAATTTCGATCCAATAACTTCTTTTTAAGTACATTCCGTAAATTTTCTACGGGATTGATGACAGGAGATTGGCATGGTCCGAAATTATAGTCACTTTACTATCCCGAAATCATTCCTTTACATACTTCGATGCGTGTTTATGGTCAATATCTTGCAGAAACTGTCATGTAAAGGCACGTTATCTTTGACATAGGACTGCATGACATCCTTTAGGATGTCCATCCTTTAGCCTTGCATTCGAATCTTGCCATTATAGTGGCGTTGCGAAGAATAGAACCTGCGCAATTCCACGAGAAGCAAGCTCCAAACCTCATTGTTCTCGCCTCCGTGCTTTACCATATTTTGCGTGTGTCGTAGATCAAACTGCTTGAACTTTGGACGTTTAACGTTTCGTTGTGCATCGGAGGAAAACAGGTTTACCTTTGATTCGTCCCTCCGAAGGATATGTCGCCATTTTTTGATTCCTTCTGAACCAGGCCTATTAACGCTGTTGAAAAGCAAATTGCATTTTTCTTCAAAGGCTTTGGCTTCGAAATAGTGGAACCTTCTTAGCAATTCTTTCTGGAAGATTGGAATTTTACGGCCTACAGCGAACTGTTCTCGGACCTGCCACTTTTCCAATTTGTGCTGAATTGGTTTTGGATGACACGAATGGATCAGATTTCGCTAAAATTGCAATACGATGGTCAGCTGCTGTAGATGTTTTCTTGGGTTTTTTGCGTGTTTCCTTTTTTCAAAGGTTTTAAGGCATTTGTAGCGAAGTTTTCGGAATGCCGCAGTGTACTCGCGATTTATTTATACGTCTTATCTTCTTGAACAAAATTTCTTAGCAAAACTCGTTCCACTTGAGTACAGTGAGATGCTCGACCCATTCTATAACAAATCTTTGACTTATTCAACATTTGAATACATTTATTAACACGCAGAATTCAAACTTCACCAAATAAAACGTATAATGGAATCATGTAAAATAATAACACGTTAATATTGACCACACGAAAAAGCCTGCGGTAGTCTTGTTTTGCATCTTGACAAAGATTGCAAATATAATCAGCGCCAACAACCCACTAGTAACTTGACAGATCCCAAGGCTTCTGTGTGCGGTAGGTGTGATTGAGACTGCTGCAACTTGGTATGCGTAATTGAGAGAAAAACAAAATAATCTATCACACACCTATTTTATTGGCCAGCAGTGTATATATGAACAGATCAACATGGATTTTTCCCAGGTATGATCAACAACCACGAATTTAGCACAGTTCTCGTCACCTTGCATCAACAGTATGGAAGCTGGAGCACAAGGCAATACCCGTCAGGTAGATCTTAAAGCAGCGTTAGACCGTGTCGATTCTAAATTTTTATCAATTTATCCGGTATTGCCTCATGGTAGTAATCTCGGACTCCTTCTGTTTTTCTTGTTCTTCAACGACATCTGCTATGTTCTTCCACCAGAATGGAAACTAATCTAAGCTGATGAGCTCAAACTGGTTCTCATAATAGACGAATTTCGCGCTAAATCGTATTAAGAGTTGGCAGAACCCTCTCAGATTTTAATGAAACTTTCTGTACATGAAGTTTGTCACAAAAAGCTACTTTGCTTACTTTGTTTTTCCAAAAATGATCTAGACTGTCTTTTCAAAAGGGTCAAACTTTTTTACCAATTTTTTTTCAAGCGGCTATGGTCTAAAACCTACAAAAATGTTATAGGAGTGATTTTTACAAAATTAGTTAAATTTTTTAATAAAAATATTGAAAAAATTCTTCTTCGACTCCTACACGGAAAAAATCGAGTTTAAAAATTTAAAGTCTATTTACAAAAAAAACGATCTTTAATTTGGATGAAATTTTGTTCCAAGATAGGTA
The DNA here is from genome assembly GCF_030247195.1 of Topomyia yanbarensis. Taxonomy (NCBI): domain Eukaryota; kingdom Metazoa; phylum Arthropoda; class Insecta; order Diptera; family Culicidae; genus Topomyia; species Topomyia yanbarensis. The sequence goes on along the minus strand of NC_080670.1, from coordinate 208,003,268 downwards.
AATCTGTTCCCTACCTACCGACAAAAATTCAAGTTGCTCACTTTCAAGGAAAAAAAGTTATTTTAAAAAAGCTTTTCCTTGTCCAAACTGAATTATTTACGGTGTATTTTTATCGAAAACCAAACCAATGAAAGTCATAATCATCTCAGAATCCAATTTTCCAACTGCTGATACATACAAAAAGTATCAGTAACGAATTTGGTACATATTCATAACAAACTTGAATGAGGGCAAAGATAAGCTGGGATTTAACTTTATACCACTTGGCCGTGTACGAAGAAGTATCTTGTCTATGTCCCCTCCCGGGAAGTAGAGATTGATTGTGTAGTCTCCATCAAGGGCCTGAATTGCGAAGTATGGGGCTCCTTCAAGAACCCTTTGCTTAGGTCAGTAAAAATTCTGGTTCGCAAGCAATTGCGTTCAGGAAAAATCAAGGAAAAAACAACTTTTTTTCCCGTCAGCCTCATTTCGAACCTTTCGCCGAATCTGTTCTTCCAAACTTTGATCTTTTGGACGGGTCTACCTGTTTGCCTTTTTGTGACGTGAGGAATTAACTGCCGTCGTTGCAAACAATTGGGCCTACAGCGATTTATTGTATAAACAAGGCACGCTGTGGAAAATGCGGAGAGAATGATGAAAAGTTTTCCTACTGTGAAGAGACTCCGCATGACGTCTCGACATATCCCGCGTATGAATTATGTGGGAACAAATTGAAACATTCTTTTAAGGAACGTTCCGATAAGAAATGCAAAAGAGTGCTACGCCACCGACAACAACTAATTTCTATGTTTCCTTGTACACTAAAGAGCGTGAGTCTGACCATCCCATTGTGGGAACAACTTCGAATGTGCCTATAAATTTCCGAAAGAAGAAAATCAGTTTTCTTTCCTAAGCTGCATTTAAGTCCCTGCATTTTCCTCCAGGTCTTACACAATGCATTTGCACTACGATTGAAGGTCAGACGAAACGAGTACCCGACGCGAACAACCGTGTACAGTCTCCTACTTCCTGATGGGCAGAGATTGCTTAGAGTTGTACGCTAAAGGGACTTTTGAACGTCGGATCACCCGAATTTTTCCCAGTATACGTGACTCTGCAAATGAAAAACTTGATGAAAGCTGAAAAACGCGATTATTGGCACCGGTCCGTCGACGGATTAACGAACGGATCAGCAGAGAAACAATGTTTCGTCTGGTGGCTAGGGCCTACGTTGTGTATTCGATTCATCCTGTGATTGGAATACACGGAATGTTCGTCATATGATGACAGCTATACATGGCTTTTATGCTTACTATTATGACGGTAGTGTTGAGTGCAATCATAAAAGAGGCTGTGCTGCCAACATTCTCCCCACAAAACAGATGGTTTTATATTTACGGAACGCACTCTTTGTATTTCCTTGAGAAAAAATGTGAGTTTTTGAGTACTTTTTCTGAAAAATCATAGCAAATTACCTTAGTTTGAGTTCTTTCGCAGTGCTCCATTCCGGATAATGAGAAGGCGGACACTTGGTTTAGAATGATATTGAGAAGGCGGACATTTAGGTATTGGAAGGTGATATTTATGAAAGATCGCGTAGCTTCAACGAGTTTTTAAATATTTTTTCTCAGAGGACGCTCGAAAATTGGAAAATTTCGTAGAGCGATGGAAGTTCAGGAATCCCAAAGGTATTAACAAACCTTGATCCAAGAGAACGGATGAGGATCATAACTTCATTCGGGTGATATCTCGGGTCATGTACAATCATTATGCGTAGAATGCCCATCTCCGGCATAATGGGGTCATGGAGAGCGGTCTCTGCGCTTATGGTGGCGGTTATCGCGATATTAAACATGTTGTCTGGTCGTGCGTGGTCGTGTTCTAGTACAAGATCTCCGTTAAAAGAATCCCTTCGGCCTCGTTTCAGTCCAGTCCGAGATGCCAGACCAAATGCGTTACTGATACTTTTTGCATGTATCAGGTAACTAGCAGTTGGGAAATTGGATTCTGAGATGATTATGACTTTTATTGGTTTAGTTTTCGATAAAAATATACCGTAAAAAATTTGGACAAGGAAAAGTTTTTTTCAAATAACTTTTTTTTTCTTGAAAGTGCCCAACTTGAATTTTTGACGGTAGGTAGGGAACATAATTACCTATCTTGAAACAAAATTTCATCCATATCAAAGATGGTTTTTTTTGCAAATCGATTTTAAATTTTTAAAATCGATTTTTTAGTGTAGGAGTCGATGAAGAATTTTTTCAATATTTTTATTCAAAAATTTGACTAATTTTGTGAAAATCACTCCTGCAACATTTTTTTGTAGGATTTGTCATTTTTAGACTATAGTCTTTTGATAAAAATTGGTATAAAAAGTTTGATCCTTTTGAAAAGACAGTCTAGATCATTTTTTGGGAAAACAAAGTATACAAAGTGGCTTTTTGTGACAAAGTTCTCATGTACAGAAAGTTTCATTAAAATCTGAGAGGATGCTGCCAACATTTGTGCGAGTTGGCTCGAAATTCGTCAATACTATCTGATTTGGACTGCATTCGGCTACAGCGGTAACTAGATTAATTTTGAAATTGGTGTACTTGAGTCCGGTTGACTGTCAGTGCATACACATCATATGCAATTTCTTTCACACCTAGACAAAATCCAATTACACCACTCTGTAAAATCACTTGAAAGAGTGACAGTAGTCAAAGACCTTGGTGTACTGTTGAACTCTAAATTGTCTTTCAGAGATCACTATTCCCACATGACTTCCTAAGTCAACAAAAACCTTGGGTTTATCGTAAGGGTAACTAACCAATGAATTAACTGATTCTTTTTGCTTTCAAGCTAGAATCTGGATTGACAGGATTGAATCTGTACAAGCTAGGTTTCCTCGTTATACGCCCTTGTGTGTCGATACGGATACTCTCGCAAGTAATTGAAACATATCTAGTGTCGTGTTCATAGGAAAATTGCTGACGGGTTAAATTGATTAATGTAACACTTTAAGACTTGACTATCAGAATACTGATTATTAATCTTTATTATTTTATTACTCTTTAATGCACTGAGTTAGGAACAACAACATATTCATGAATTTTAACATCCTAGTCCATATATGGGAAACCTAAAATCCGGATACGCAATTGCATTACTGCAACGCAGGTGATATGAAGTTCCGTAATCGGATTTACAAAGATCACACGAATAATACTCAGCACGCTGAATATTAGCCATGTGATAAATGAGCTTGCAATGTCCATTCGGTGCCCTGATTAGAACACTGCAATTATGCTTGGAAATATCCAACCATTTCTTGAAAATGATCGGACTCACATGTTTCAGGAATCAGTAGCGTCTGGCTCAAATGGCACGTTCCCCATGTTGATCGGAGATTTGTGCCTTGCCAAGAATCGTCTTTTCATCATTTTCCTGATGGGAAGGATTGGGGAAGTGGTAAGGTTAGGGGTAAGGAAAACCACGACACATAACAATTAAAACAGAGCATTCTGCACCCCCGGAGTGATGCTGAACGATCTGCAGGTGCTACAACAGCAGGAATAAAACTTCCAACCCCCGGAGGGATTTAGAACCTCTACTCAAACAGTGAGCGGATATATCAACACCCTCGAGGGGATATTGAGATAACAGAACGACAACACCCCCGAAGAGATATTGTCATTCAAATACGGCTAAAAAACTATAGCTCTTTACCACACTGGGTTAGGAACAAAAGCATATCCTTAAATTTCAGCTCTCTGTACATAGGTTCATCTATGTATGGAGAACCAAAAATCCGGATGCGCAATTGCATTAATACAGGGAAATTGCATATCAAATGATATTATGTTCCGTAATCGGATTCACAAAAGATCACATGAATAATACTCAGCGCGCTGAATAGTAGCCATGTGATAATTGAGTTTGCTATGTCCAGTCAGTGCCCTGACCAGAATACTGCAGTTGTGCTTGGAAAAATGCAACAAATTTCTTGACATTTTCGGACTCACATCCGGCAGAAAAGCCTTTGTTTGAACGCAAGTTTGCAAGCTACGCCAATGGTTGGCATGTTCGAATGTAGCCCAAGAGCGAATCTTGTGCTTTATCCAACTTATTGACAGTGGTAGAACTGGTTCTGGACCAACAAAATCAGTCGCAGCGCCAGCTCTAGCCAATTCGTCCGCCCATTCATTTCCAGTAATACCGGAATGACCGGGTACCCATAGAAGGTAGATAGCATTTGAAATGCTAAGTTCTTCGATTTGAGTTCGACATGCGATTACTAATTTCGATCTTGAATCTGCCGAACTAAGTGCTTTCAGGGCAGCCTGACTGTCAGAGCAAAAATAGTTTCTTTTACCGCAAATTCCCTGTTGAAGTGCGGATTGTACGCCACACAGAATCGTAAAGATTTCTGCTTGGAATACGGTACAGTATCTACCAAGCGAATGAGATTGGTTTAATCTCATCTCATGACAATAGACACCAGCACCGGCTCGGCCCTCCAACAAAGAACCGTCCGTATAACAAACTACGTATTCTTCAAGTTGTCGCTCCATCCAGCCAGACAGCCATTCCTCACGAAGAGGAATTCTCACATTGAAAGTTTTAGTAGGAAAACTACATGTGAGTGTAAGGTCACTGGGAGCAAGTGTATATTCATCCCAAGTAACCATTTGGGGCCACAGTCTTGTGTGGCTAGTTACACGATCTATTGGGTTACTGTTCCAGAGCACAGTAACCTTAAGACGGTATGCACAAGAAAGTGCTTCTTGTTTCAGAAATACATGCAGTGGTTTTATGTTCAAGAGTGCCTCGAGAGCAGCAGTAGGTGTTGTCGAGAACGCACCAGTCATCGCCATCAAGACCATCCTCTGAAGATGGTTTAACTTTGATTGGATTGTCGTGACTCCTCCCTTCTGCCACCAAACAAGGCACCCGTATGGCAGTATTGGTCTAACAATTGTTGTGTAGATCCACTGAATGTACTTGGGTTTGAGTCCCCAGGATTTGCCGAAAGCCCGTCTACATTGGCCAAAGGCCATGCAAGCTTTCTTGATCCTGAAATCGATGTGAGCTGTCCAATTAAGTTTTGAGTCGAGAATTACCCCAACGTACTTAACTGGATCTTCGACAATAATTTCAGTGTCAAAAAACTGCAATGGACGAGCTCCGATTGTAATCCTTCGTTGCGTGAAAAGCACCATTGAGGTTTTATTTGGATTAACTGATAGTCCAACATGAAGACACCACCGCTCAACAACACATAAGGCTTGTTGCATCAAATCAAAAAGTGTGTTAATGCAAATACCGGTGATCATTATATGATAATCATCGGCGAAACCATACGTCGGAAACCCAAGCTCATTTAGTTTTCTCAACAAGCTATCGGCGACAAGGTTCCATAGAAGTGGTGAAAGCACACCACCTTGAGGACATCCGCAGACACTCAGTTTCCTCATCTCTACTTGTCTTAACGATGAGCACAGATGTCGGTTGCTAAGCATTGCGTGTATTCAGTTCGTGATAAATGAAGGTACTCCATGATCTCGTGCTGCTTCCAAAATGGATTCGAAAGACACGTTGTCAAAAGCACCTTCAATATCGAGAAAAACTCCTAAACTTGATTGCTTTAGTGAAAAAGCTTTTTCAATGTTGTAGACAACATTGTGTAACAGAGTGGTGGTAGACTTCCCCCGCTGATATCCATGTTGCATTGCATACAGCGGGTGCTCGCCCAAGCTACCATCCCGAATGTAGTGGTCGATTAAACGTTCCACTGATTTGAGAAGGAAGGAGGTCAGACTGATCGGTCTAAAGCTCTTTGCCTCCTCATAAGTGACGCGGCCACCTTTGGGAATGAATTTGACAGTTATTTCCATAACTGACATACTTCAACCCGCCGGATGCCACGCGGCCTCTAGGTTGGTTTTGTCCGGAGAAAGATAATTATTATTTTATTACTCTTTAATGCAATGTCCATTCGGTGCCCTGATTAGAACACTGCAATTATGCTTGGAAATATCCAACCATTTCTTGAAAATGATCGGACTCACATGTTTGCAAGCTACTCAAATTTTTGGCAAGCTCGGATGCAACCCAAAAGCAAATCTTTCAAGGGCCGATTTGATTGATTTGGTCTCGCTAACAATTTACGAGAAAAGTTTTAGAATCAGGGCTATCTGAAAAAAAAAACTCAAGAGCAGGCTACGTACCGTCTGGAAAGTGTGTGTCTTTCGATTTTGAAAGTAACTTATTTAACCTACTAGCCTCTTGGAATCATATGAGCAAAGGCTTTTCCAACCACTTTACTTAGAGTATCGAAGTCACGCGGAGATTCCATCGTTGGAAAATACCTCCAAAGCCTAGCTGAAAAATCCTCTTCGTAGGGGATTGGAAATTTCCTGCATCGAGTACATGCAGATTCATTCTGTTTAAGTATTTAAGCCAACCAAATTGTTATCTGAGCTGGCCCAAATTATGTGATTAGTATTTGCATCACTGTCGATTATGTGTGGATCCCAATTTCTGTCACAGTATGATTCAATTCTTTTGAAATCTTCAGAAGGTGATGTGCCAAATAATAGACGTATTTGTATTATTCGTTTAGTCATAGTGGCTGTGACAGCACAAATATCGCGAGTTGCGAGGTCGGTTGTAAGGCATGTGTCAATAGTCGTCACTAGTCGCAAGTATACATGCATGAGACATTTAACGTGGGTTTATCATGATTCATGCCATTTCCGTTGCGAGCTCCGAAGACGGGGTTAAGTTACTTTATAACATAGAAGATTCTTTTATGGAAACACGACTCTTGTACTAAAACTATGGAAGCTTTGTCTTTCTGCACAAAGCGGGATAGATTCATAGTTTTCTGAACGTTTCCATTGAAAAATAATTTGTGCTATTCTAACATATATGCGAGTTTTTCACAGAATTATTCCAGTTGAACGCAATATTTCGACCTGTTTTCCGTTGGATATTACAAACAATCTACCCAAATCTGGCGGATGCCAGACGACATCTAGACTGGGTTCTGTCCGAAGACAAAAATAAAAGATCCGAATTTGACTGTTATCAACCTTTTGGTAGACCACATAACCGTCCATTATCAAAGAAGTGAATGCGTCTCTTGTTTGATATCACAGTCATTAAGTTCCAGAAGATTGAGTAGATTTCTGATAGATTAAAAATTAGAATTGAAGGCAGCTAAAACCCATTCACTATGACTAAATTCATTTGGTAGAACAGTAATGCGTCGATTTTATCAAGGTTGACGTGTATTTTATGTTTTAGATCTTTCGAATCTTTGGATACTTGAATCTTCTGATATTTCAATCTTATCATTTTTGGAGCCTTGACATTTTGGATTTTTTGACCCTTAAATGTTTTAATCTTGGGATCGTTAAAACTTTAAATCTCTGAGGATCTTTTGATATTTTTATCTATAGCACTTGATATCATAAAAGCTTTCCGTCTTCGAATAATTTAATCTTTGAACATTTTGTTGTAGATCATTGGATATATGTATCTAGGGATTTTGGAGGCTTTCTAATTCTGTATTCCGAATCCTTCGAGTCCTTACACTGTGTTTTCCTGGGTTTCTCATTTTCAGATTCGTATGGTTTTGGGATTCTGAGAAAAGTTGAATATTTTTAAATTGCATATTCTCATTCAGAATCATTTTTGTGGTATTCATAACATTCAAAAAAAAGAAGAAGGTACAGAATAATCTGAAACCTGTAAAGTGTAAATTTCTATTTTTTCTCAGATGGAAAAACCACCAAATAAATATATAATAAATTCTGAGTGAATCTGAGCTGAGCTCTTTCGTAAAACATCCCAGACTTAAGCACAATTTAAAATAATGTAGCGCTGACTATCTACGTACAAAATTATACTTAAAATGAAGTGTAGTAACTACTGTACCTAATAGGGCACCAACAAGCATCAAGGGGTAACTCGCAACCAACGGCTTTCCCAGCACCACCCATAAAGAGGCGCAACGATGGCGTGGCATCACGTTTCGAATTAGCATACAATCGATCGCTTTCCCTCGAAGGTTAGGCTTGTTGTTAGGCAGCTATATTCCGAACTCTACTTCTAGTTCGAGGCATTAAAACAATCTTGCGATGTTGTTCCGCGACACAACCAAACCCTCGATCATCGACGACAGCAACGGCGGACGTGGAGATCTTACGATTACACGAGCTAAGCGGACGCCACCAGCGATTAGATTTTCGAGTTGACTCCGCTTGTATTTAGTTTACTTTTGACGCGGACCTGGTCTTCTATTTTAGTGAGCAGAGTTGGTCGGAGTAAGATTGTTGAACGCACTTGCTGTCTAGTTCGTTCGTGTCAGATTACACGGAAGTTTCCACGTTCAACACTGAATACATCATGAGACACCACCTTGCATCAGAGTTTTAATCAAAAGTTTTGTTTTCCATTTTTGCCACCTTTTTGTATTGTTATGATTTTTAATTGTTTCAGTTAAAATTCAGCATATTCGATTATAATCACACGAAATGTTTGTCACCTACCAGAATATGTTTTTAAATTTGCTCCGTTGTCGCTTTGACATTTCGATAGGTACAAATCATGAACAGAAGTTTCCACAACAGACATGGTTGCTACGATGGCTACCGGTCATATTATACCAGCTGATGTTAAAATTTCATCGTACGTTGACATTTCGAAACCTTTTTGTACATTTTATACCAGTCAGACGATAGTTCACAGGAACTGCCTTCCATCGCAATTTTCTTTGATATTCGATATGTGGTTTATATTTATGATCTCCGCAGCGCTAGCTGCAGAAAACAGAACTTTCCAATGAATGATGTGACTTGAAAACTGATCCCCACTCCCGGCCCGGAAGGAGTGTGGCCCATTTGATGGTACAAGCCGCGGAGCTTCGCGGCCAAGATTCCCGCAGGGCAAAACGCGTAAAATCACACTATTTGGTCTAAAATTAGAACCGTACAAAAGTGCGGCAGTCGGTACAAAACAACAACAACAGCAACAACAAAACACGGTTAGCTCATTCTCGCGATCACGATCGCGAATTTTCCACCAGCAACGGTCGGTCGGTTGGTTGATCCCCGTGGCCAAGCCCATCTAGCACTATAGCTGGTATCGCAGCAGAGACCCTCGCCGTCGGATGAACAAAGTAGCGCACGCAAAAAGGCGTGAAGAATAGCCGCCGTGTTTAGTTTTCCTGCTCGCTTGTATGTGTTTGTGTGTGTGTGTATGTGTACGACTGCCATTTAGTTTTGGCGAAGTTCAAGCGCCTGTAAACATACCTACTTCTCAGGCGTTCTGGCGTTTAGATATATATATTTTTGCATTCTTTCTCCTGAAGTCAGTTGGAAGTGTTTTCTTTTCCTTTCGAACGGACTGGGGTACCAGATACCGGTCCGTTTTCGCTTCTTTGAGGAGGTGTAATGCTCCTCCATGGGGTTTCGGCATTTATTTATGGCTGAAGATCATGTGCAGTACACATGCTGTGCAGGATACTTCGATTTCAATTCTGGCAATGATACGTTTATTTATTTTGGAATCGGAGCGTAGTCAATGACTTGACAGTACACGTTGCTTGAATAGGTACGTACGTAAGTGTACGAATTATTGCGCATCCGCGTCTTTGTTTATGAGTAATGACCGACGATGTTAGGTCTTAGTAGGCGTTGAAATGTACTGGATTTAATTCCTAACGTCCAGGCTGAGTGAGTTTTACCCAACTTGAATGGCAGTAGAACGAGGGTGACTGTGATAGTTATTTAAGTAATTTGAAAATTTATTCGCGTTACAAAATTTCATGATTCAATCACTAATAATTTGCTAATATATGACAGTTGAATTTCTGCTTAAAGTAGCACAACGCAATTGTGCATCCCCTTGCCTTTGCTAAAGCCGAATTGAGTATTTAATAATAAATTAGTGAGGCGTCGTAAAATAGTGCTCTCAGACAGTTTCCGAATACAGAAAACTATTGCTATCGGCCGATATAAATTGTGGTCAGAGACGTCACGCGAAACAATGTTCTTCTTGGGAAAGCTATTGAACAAACTTAGCAAGCGTTTTTTTTTCAACAAATTAACTTTGATTCTATACGATACAGGAGCATTTTTTGCATGCCAGGAGTGCAACTGAGAATTCAATCATTGGACAAGATTCATTTAAAAATCGTTTGATTTTATCCCCTCGCTGTTTTTACATGGACATGTACATTTTTTCAGTATCTTTAGTTCAATCATTTTCCCCTTCGAGTTTCTCCGTAATTACAGCACCGTGCCTTACCGTGACAACAGGCTGTAATGCCTATTTTTTGACATTTAATTCATGGCACAAAAAGTTGAACAGGCCAACTAGCTAGGTAGAGCAGTCCATCCATCCATCTACGAACGATGCCGAACACAATTGTTCACGTCCAGGTATCTTAACTGGCTGAAGCGAAAAGTTTTTGAACGGGCTAACTCTCTACCTCAACAAGTCTTCAGATTGGTGACCACACCGTCAATCTCCCCCTCTTGTTAAGGGACATATACGTTGTACTCAAACGTGAAGAGCGTTGCTCGCTTTCGATTACTACTGAATACCAGATGGTCCCTACCAGTAAACGGAAATTTGTGATACAGAAAAACATAAAGACGGGAGTGGTCGGGGCGAATTTGGTAGGTGGTTTGGCTTTTATTATGCAAAACTTCCGAGCGAGTAGCGAAATTTCACAGGAAAAATGTAACTAGAGAAGAAACGAACGCTAGAGCGAGCGAGTATTTTCACTATCATCATATTGATTTCATTTAACAATCTTTTGGCCGGATTTGGCATAGTAGCGAAGATCAGTTTAATACCATCTTAAAAACCACTCCAACCGAGTCAATGGAAAATGTCGAGCGCCCAAAACATACAAACCTTACATTTATCGCGCTGGCTATATCATCTTGAAGCACACCACAGTCGTGTCCTGAGGCAATTGAACGAAAGATTTTTAGATCATCAGCGAAGATTTGATATAGCTGTAGAGATCGTTGATGTATAAGGCAAAGATGAGTGGTCCTAAGTGGCTTCCTTGAGGGACACAGGTTGACGTTTCAAACGCACTTGAACACATTGTGCCACTTCTAACGAAAGCAGATCGTTCGGAGCGGTAGGATTGCAGCAGTCTTGTTACCCATGGAGGAAATCCCACTCGCTGCAGTTTCATAATAGCAATATTGTGGAGGTACCTTATCAAATGCTTTCGCTATATAAAAATATATTGCATCAATTTGTTTACGCTTCTCGACTGTTGGAACGAGATAACTTATGTACATCATCACAAATTCGAAGTTGCCGAGCAAATATGTACATTATCTGATCTGTTGGCTTTGTCGAGAATGTTTTGGACCTCCGAGGAGTGAACATTGTCCAAATCAGGACCACTGTTCGGCCTCAACAACCAACGACCAGGCAACAAAACGCTTACAACAACCTGTTCCAAGCCTTTACATCCAGGCATATTTAGTACAGTTCCGGTTAGATTTTTCTTCACTGCGATGAGAACACCACCTCCGCGACATAGAATACTGAACGATAATTTCGTAATCGCCGGAAGTGATTTTTGCATTTTTGTTCTCATTCCACGAACGTTCTGATAATAGACGAACAAGAAGTTGAATTTACTAGAATCGGAGCTTACTTGGATGTTAACGGCGTCTGTACTGTGATTAGGGATGGAAACAAAATGTACAGGGGTCTCCAAAAATTCAGACCAACTCGTTCTACATTGTCTCATTAACGGAACCAATTGGCCATGCTTTAAGACTAACTGGCATGCTCACTTTGAGCGACACAAAACTCAGCGTACGCATCTCCCTACCTCTGGTAACCAGCTTATCAGCCTTCACTCAGAACACCGTTTCGTACGCACCAATTGTAGTACACAAAAGTTTTGCCGGCCGGTGAGACGTGCTGTCATCATCGTTATCGGTGTCACACAATCTTTTAGACCCACGAGGTGTCATTACGGGAGGTACTAAGACAGTTACGGAATTTGCGCTTTGAGTTCGTCTCATCAGAATCCGGCACTAACTTAGTGCAGCGTCGTACGTACCAGCGGGATAACATATAACTAAAATATCAGAAATCGATTGGAAACTATCCGATCTGGCAAGCAATTTGTAGATGTAGCAAAAATAAGTTTTTAAAGCAAATTTGATGTTTTAATCAAATCAAACCGAGAATAAACGGGGTCTATGGGAAATATGATTGACAGTGGCAAGTTGGAGTCGGAATTGAATAACCTAACCTAACTATAACACGATTTTGGGTCAATTTTTTAGAAATTTTCAACAATTTTGGCCTCGAAATTTTGAAATTATCTGACGATATTTAGTGTCGGCAATAAATAAATAATCTACCGATGTATGATCATATTTTGATGCGAAATGATAGAATTTTTGCAAGAAGAGGATAACCACAACTAGGAACAGGTCTCATAAAACGTTTATTGAACGTAGTCGAGTGTGGATTGCTTAATTATTTGACAAAATTATCTGATCTGGCCAGCAATTCGCTGATGTGACAAAAAGCGAATCTTGTATTTAATCTGGTATCGTCAACCTTTTCAACTATTCTGCAAATGCTGGATCAAGCAAAACGATAATATACAATTCGTTATACTTCCTCGTATCTCGTTGGCCGCGTAATGTCAGTGAAAATAGGAGAAAACGTCTGAAACAATTACCGCTACCTCTGCTGTACCACAAGGAAGTCACCTTGGACCTGGAGCAGCTTTTCCAACGTTTCTTTCTTCTTCGTCATTATCTTCGCCGGACGGCCGCTACCGGCCTTCCACTTCACGTTCAATGATGCCAGGATGCGGTAAACTGTACTCATGTGCACGTCTTAAAAAGGAGTCTAACGTAAACTTTTTTCCACGATGACCATGCGTTTCGTAAAACCGTACAACACGCTCGCGGAGTTGTTTTGATGCCATCGCCGATTGAACTGACAGCAGCACCCGACCGAAAAGAAACGTGTCACCCATTTTTTGGGGGTGTCCAGAGAGCGATTCTCTTGGAGAGAAAAAAATAATACTTTCATTACAGAAAGGTATTGAAAGCATTGTCATTTTTTTTATTGAACACCCGTTGTGAGTTCAATGAACCGATGGCAAGGATGTGCAAAATTTTCAACCAATGTTACACCTCCTTTGATTTTAACTTGTCCCGTGTTTCCCCTAAAACGCCTATGTAGTGTTCCTTTGAAAAACTTGACCCGTTATTTTATATATGTTTCGTAATGCTTATTTTAATATTATTATTTTAATATTAGATAAGATGTTTTATTTTGGGATGTCATTTATATAGCTGTAAGTAATAATATATCATTTGGATCATGTCATATCTGTTGGTACGAAAAAAACGAGGAGGTTTTGTGCCTATTTGAGAAAGAGTGTGAGGATATGTTTTCTCATCTCAAGAGGATTTTCCCTGTTCCAATAGAGAAGAATAATAAACAAAGAAACTGCATCCGCAATTTGTAAGTAGGAGTTAACCATTACTTGGGTGCTAATATTAATTTCCCCGCCAGACCCTAGGTGACAGGGCGGCTACCAAGAATTTTCGTAACACAGTAAACAAAGTTTTTTCGTAACACAGAAAACAAAACAAATAATGAATTCACCAAGTTTCCTTCAACGAACACTCTCCACTGTTTAATTAATCCTCTTAAGACAGATTCTTCCGTGTAATTCCACTTTTATAATAATAATGAAAAACTGTTGCCGCTGGCGTACGTTTCGTTGAGCCACTGCTGCTAATGATGGTGGGAAGGCGAAGATTTTCTTCCGATCAGTTAGCACACAAACGGTTGTGTTCTCCTGCTAATACCGCTGGCTACTATGGCAGCAGAACTTTTCGATTAGCTAGAGAAGTGAGCAAGCTCTTTTGTTAAAACAGGGGACTAATCTTTAGGTATACTCACTCTCCGTGAATAACCCAGATACATTCAGCAGTAATAATAATTAATAATTTGCTCATATATGGCAGTTGAATTTCTTCTTAAAGTAGTGCAAAACTCTTGTTAATCCTCTTACCTTTGCGAAAGCCAAATTATGTATTTGATAATAAATTGTTGAGACGATGTAAAATAATTTTCTCAGACAGTTTCCGAATGCAGGAAAATACTCTTATCGGCCGATACGGATTGTGGACAGAGGCTGGTTTACCCGGTTTGTAGATAGCCATTCCTCTCATTTGTCTTCATCGACGTGGAATAATGTTTTGTTGAAACACATTAAGCAAACTTAGCAAGCATATTTTTTGTAGAATCAGATCTTTTATCAAGTTTAATTTAATTCTGTCTGATTCAGGAGCTTTTTGTTGCAGGATCGGAGCGCAACTGAAAATTCCATCCTCAGAAGAATTTTTTTTTCTTTATATAGCAACGGAGTCTGGACATACCTACTTAGCGTATTCAAAAATCTATCATTTCGAATATTCCTCGCTTTCGTTCGTAACATTTCTATTAAGCATTCGGTGGTGACTCCACCATCTGGACCCTGGATACAGGCCTATCAATACATGGATCGGAATAACGGCTTTACTTTCCTTCCAAAGGAACACGTGACTGCAGATTTTTGAACTTAGAAAATGTCAACGACCTCGGCTGAGATTGCTCC